>NW_026968216.1:0-115284 GCF_028390025.1 Pseudophryne corroboree | reverse complement strand
GGATGTATCTTGCTTGATCTTCCCGTCACGTGTTGTGTCATGGAGAATGCCCACCTGGAAAAAGAGAGAAGCGTGATAATATGTTCCTGGCAGACATTGATACTTAGAAAAGATAAAGGTGCAACGTCGAGCATGCTAAAGATCTTGTCTTAACTCTAATATTATCTATTCACAGTTATCTTATCTATCTGTAACCATCCTTATCATGCTCGGCGCTGCAGGGTTGAGCAGATGACTGGTGCTGTCGCGGACTGGGGTGCCACTACTAATACCTTCCGCACAGCACTATGTACCCCCTCCTTGCCCCCCCAGTATGGCCTATCTGCTATCTGTCTGTGCCCCTTCCCTATTGATCTATTTTTAAAGCATCGATGTATACCAAAGAAATATTATCAGTAATTAATAATCATTAATTACCTGTCCTGGGTCTTCTTCTGCTGTAGTTCCCTTTTGATCGCTGCTGTGAGAAGTTTGGAGTCAAGGTGGCTTGGCAAAAGGCAGGGATGTAGCTTGCTTGATGTTCCCCTCACGTGTTGTGTCATGGAGAATGCCCACCTGGAAAAAGAGAGAAGCGTGATAATATGTTCCTGGCAGACATTGATACTTAGAAAAGACAAAGGTGCAACGTCGAGCATGCTAAAGATCTTGTCTTAACTCTAATATTATCTATTCACAGTTATCTTATCTATCTGTAACCATCCTTATCATGCTCGGCGCTGCAGGGTTGAGCAGGTGACTGGTGCTGTGGCGGACTGGGGTGCCACTACTAATATCTTACGCACAGCACTATGTACCCCCTCCTTGCCCCCCCAGTATGGCCTATCTGCTATCTGTCTGTGCCCCCTCCTTATTGATCTATTTTTAAAGCATCGATGTATACCAAAGAAATATTATCAGTAATTAATAATCATTAATTACCTGTCCTGGGTCTTCTTCTGCTGTAGTTCCCCTTTGATCGTTGCTGTGAGAAGTTTGGAGTCAAGGTGGCTTGGCAAAAGGCAGGGATGTAGCTTGCTTGATGTTCCCCTCACGTGTTGTGTCATGGAGAATGCCCACCTGGAAAAAATAGGATTTTGGTACTTACCAGGTAAATCCTTTTCTTTGAATCCATAGGGGGCACTGGAGTACTCTTGGGATATGGGCGGCGTAGCAGAACAAAGGCACTGAATATTTAAATTTAGAACTCTCCACCCCTCCATATCCCTAGAGTACCTCAGTGTACGAACCCAGTGTTTTTACTGAGCGAACTACTATAGAGAGGTTGACAATGGAGAATTCCTACAACATAACGGACAACAACAAAGTTGACCCATAACGTTAGTGTCAACTAAACAGTTGACAGCATAACCGATAGACCTTTATAGTTTGAACCAATCGGTGAAAATGTGTTACCATAAGCTCCTTTGAGCTTAATACAAACCAGGTAAAACGTGTTACCCTAAGCTCCTCTGAGCTTAAAACAACCCAGGTAAAACTGCTCTGGGTGGGCGTCCAGTGCCCCCTATGGATTCAAAGAAAAGGATTTACCTGGTAAGTACCAAAATCCTATTTTCTTTTTCATCCACTAGGGGTCACTGGAGTACTCTTGGGACGTACCAAAGCTTCCCTCGTGGGCGGGAGAGCTGTTTGACACTTGTAACAGTAGGCAGCCAAAGCTAGATGCTGATGCCGCAACCATTCATAACGTGTAAACGTGCACAAACGTGGTGCACTGAAGGCTATGTAGCCGCGTCGTAGACGCTCCACGACCCGCTGGGTCTGACATTCCCACAGAACCTGTGGGATGAGCTATTACTGACGTAGGCGATTGTAACTTAGCCTTAAAGTAAGCATGACTTGTAGTCATTATTGTAACTTAGCCTTAAAGTAAGCCTGACTTGTAGTCATTATTATTATCCCACTGGATAATATCTGCTGAGAAACTGGCTAACCCCAGTTGGCAGCATTATAGAGAACAAACAACGTATCCGTATCACGTACTGTAGACGTTCGGGACATATATAAACGCGTAATGCGTGTACCACATTCAGAATTCTAGAATGTGCTGTCAACACAGGAACCACTATTGGTTTATTGATGTGAAGAATAATAAAGCGGAATTCGTCCGAAGATCTGCTTTGTCATGAGAAAACTCAAATACGGTGGCTTGGAATACAAGGCACCCAAATATGAAAACAAAACCCTTGCCGAAGCTAAGGCTAGAAGAAAAATGTTTTCCCAAGTGAGAAACTTAATCCCCATTTATTGTAAGGGTTCAAAATATGAAAACTGTAAGAAATCTGAACCCAACCTCAAGTCACCTGGCGCTGTAGGTGGGATAAATGGAGGCTGCACTTTGATGACACCTTGTAGAAAGGTGTGTACAGACGCAATAGAGTCAAACGTCTTTGAAAATAAGTTGACCACACAGATACCTGCACCCTCAGTGCAGATAAACGCAGTTTTCCATCCCACCCCGTTTAACAGAATACGGGTAACTTGAAGGATGATGTCGGAAACTTCCGAGCTTTACCACCTATGTAAGCACACCAAATTTTGTAATAATAAGCTGCCTTAAGCGGCTTACTAGCTCGTAACATGGTTGGTATAATACTGTAATGCCCTATTTCTTTTCTTAAGAGGGCGGTCTGAACCCTCACCCCGTCAACCGCAGCTGCGGTACATAGGTAATAGGTACATAGGTAACTATGGGTAAAAGAACGTTCCCTGTTGTAACAGGCTGGACGTATTATGAGCGGGCCAAGATCGTGTGCAAGTATTCCATGGAGATTCGAGAAGCAAGCTCTCCGAAACCCATGAGATATCACTAGTATGACTGTGACGAACTGTCTTATGATCCGTTTTGGCAACGGAGAGAGCAGCGGAAAATGGTGGAGCCAGATACACGATGCTGAATGACCACACGAATGTGAGAGACTCCACCGCCACTGCCCTTGTGATCTGTTGTTTTGTACACATACTGAGCTGTAATTGTGGCGAGATGCCATCATGTATACCTGAGGGTAACCCCCTTCTGTGGACTCACATATGAAACACCTCTGGATTTAATGTCCAGTTTTCAGGATCTAAATCCTGACGGGTGAGATCATCTGTCTAACAGATGTCCACTCACGGAATGAACCCCGTTGACATTATCACATAATGGTGTTCCGGGCAATTGAGGATTCGAGTTACCTGCCGCATTGCCATGCGGCTTCTTGGTTCTCCCTGGTTGTTGTGTATGCAACTCCCGTTGCGTTGTCTGACTGTTGGTCAGACTGAAAGCGAAGCATGTAGTGCATTGTAAAATGCACGGAGTTTCAGGACATTTATCGACAGCAATCTGTCGTGATCCGTCTCAGAACCTCTGTCGCTGAACTTTTTGAACTACAACTCCTGAACCTCTGAGACTCTCGTCCAGATTATATACACCCTCGCCCCTCTGTGGGAAACGCGAGTGAAGGCCGGCGAACTAAATCGCTTTGAAACACATCATTATTCTTAACAGGCGAATCCAGCAATGTACCGCTAGTGCGCGTGTTGGCGAATACAGCAATGTACCGCTAGTGTGCGTGTTTTGCACTAATTACTAGATGTACATTTGTTCTTGCTGGTGTAGTAGGTAAATGTCTTCGATTTACCGTATTTATAATCTTACCTAGGAATTGACGTCGTTTAGACGGAATTAGATGCGATTGTTTTTGAACTTGATCTGCCACCGCAGTATACATTAGTAGCGCAAGTTAGAGGAACTTTGTTGAGACAGAGTTCTTATGAGCAGATCGTCTAAGATAGAGGAACTCTGTTGAGACAGAGTTCTGAGATGAGCTATCATCACCAACATCACTTTGGTAAATACCCGAGGCGACAAGAAACGGTAGACCTGAAATGGTTAATGGTTGTGGCATTTGCAAACGCTAGAACCTGTGATGAACAAACCGGAATGGGTAAATACGCATTGTGAAGATCAAATGCAATTATGCAATTTTGTGGCTCTAATAAGCAAAATACTAACCGCAGAAATTCCTTTTTCAAACTGCAGTAAGTGACTTGCTGATTGAGATTGCGACGGAGCTGTCTGGTTTTGCTCAAACAGAGGGGAATAAGTAACCCTGACTCTGTTGGTGTACTACTGCCTGGATTATAAAGACAGCTGAAAACCAGCAGAGACTAAATGGCAACCTGCCAAACCGTTCGACAGAGGCAGTCTTGTCCTTTAATCTGTAAATAGCTGAGACATCCATGAGTTGAAGTCTGGAACCCCCGCAAATGTAACATGTAAAGACGCGCTTCCACAATTGGAAAAGAGGTCATCAAACCACTGGCTTGCTGACTGTAGCGTCCTGTCGTTACAAGGCGTGACTGTCTTGTACCACCGCCTGGAAAAAACTGAAGTCTAAAGGGACTAAACGCCGGCACAAGTATTTCCGTTTTGATACTGAATGCGGTAATGGCTGAATATCAAATTTAGGACCAAACAAGCTCTGGCCTTGTCGTGCTGAAACTAGCGACGATGAAAAGTGAGAATCGAAGTAACCGGCGTTAGTAGAAGCTTTACAGATATACTCTGCAGCTTCTTTTAACAGTTATCTCATTGTTTGCATACATAGAGTCTAGTGACCCAAATGTATCTTGGGTCTTTATAATGTTTGACACAGACGCATTTACCAATGGCGGATCGCGTCATTTTGGAAACGATTAAATAGTGGTCAAAGTCTACTCAGTCTTTGTAAAAATGGAGACATTGACTCACTGGGATTTAGCAATGTACGTCAACAACCCCGCACTATCTGAGTGCTGGTCTAATGTACCCTTCTCACTCGTAGTTATCGGTGTGAGATCTGACATAGAATCGTGCATTAAATTATAAGACCAGTTAAATAAACACCCTGGTACCCAAAGGGAAATTGGCCCTTTGGAAAGACTGTCTTTTGTTAGAGCAGGCGGAGTACGGAGTACTTCCGAGACTCCGATGTTACCGCTCTTTTAATTTGAATTGCCCATGCTTATAGGATTTTTAAAATTATTTTTAGTCTGCGCTAGAGCCTTACTCGCTATGCAGACAGACACCACAATAGGCAACGGACAGACACTTGCACGACTTATTGAAGTTATTATGTGTCATATATATATTTTATTGTATATGAAACTCATGGTTGTTCCTCTCTACGGAAATCTTTAGTAAAAGGCGAAAGACTTATTCGCTCTGAAGAGAAACAAGAGTATTCTTATGTGAAAAGCAGTTCACATGGGCATGTGAAACCCGAACCAAATTCCCACTAACACCCCTGCGCCTCTGGTGGCTTAGAGATGTAGGGCAGGAATGTTCCAGAATTACACACTGGAAAACAACAGGAAGCATGGTTAAAATGGCCCCTTTGCCATGCTGACCCTGATAATCACAGAACAAATTACAATTGTTTCCGTGTTAATATATTATACAGTATAATCACAGGCCGGGTACAACACATGCTCTATGAATAAATATATCTAAGCTCATAGCCTATGATAATTACATACATTAATATATTTATACAGCATTAATATAGGCTCAATAGCCTATTATACAGTGATACCACCGACCTTAATATAGGCTCCCTAGCCTATTTACAGTGTTAATAACAGCCATTAATATATAGGCTCCATAGCCTATTCACAGACAGTAATATAGATTCAATAGCCTATTACTGCCAGGACAGGTACAATACCTTATAAATACCTGTGATATATATATATATATACCCTGCTGTTGATATATTTGATCCGCCAGCTTCCACCGTGCCTCTTCCCCTTGTCTGCGGGAAGCCTGCACTGGCATGTCACCGTCTCTGTACTGAGACTGAGGGAGCTGCGGCCGGACGTAGCTGGGCGGCCGGACGTAGCTGGGCGGCCGAACTCTCTGCGGGAGGCCTGCACTAGCACTTGTGGATGGAAGGTGCCGGAGCGGCGGTCATACTAAGACTGAGTATGGCTTCCCCCCTGCTGTGCGGCCGGACGGGGCTGGGCGGCCGAACGGAGCGCTGGGACGGGCGGCTTGATGTCACCGTCTCTGTTATCTGTGTTAGACGTAGCGGCTGGGCTTGGCGGCGTATGAGCGGCGAGGCAGCATATTAACCCCAACATAGCAGGGCGGCAGCCTGCGCTGACCGCCCCGTTCCCCAGCCTACCTTGCTTGCTCCTGATCATGGCTGCGACGGGGCTTCTTATGTGTAAGCTCCGTCCAGCTTCAGTGATGTGACTCATGGCTGTGACGGGGCTTCTTCTGTGTAAGCTCCGTCCAGCTCTGTAGTCTTGGCTGCGACGGGGCTTCTATGTGTAAGCTCCGTCCAGCTCTGTAGTCCTGGCTGCGACGGGGCTTCTATGTGTAAGCTCCGTCCAGCTTTCAGTCAGCTTCCAGTGATCTATGGCTGCGACGGGGCTTCTTCTGTGCAAGCTCCGTCCAGCTCTCTAGTCCTGGCTGCTCTTTTCAGGAGCAGTGGGCTGTCTGTGGCTGTGAGGGTGCTCTTTGTGAGGACCGACACGCCATGCGCTGCCCGTGCAGCGGCACTATCCCGGACCCATGTCTTTCTTGAAACTGGGAAGGGATGTGCTCTTAAAAAAAAAATTAAAAATAAAAATGAAAAATTAATAAAATCTTCCAACAAGTGTGGGAATCCCACAAGCCGATGTTAGTGCTTTGAGCACAGAAAAAACACTGGGTTCGTACACTGAGGTACTCTAGGGATATGGAGGGGTGGAGAGTTCTAAATTTAAATATTCAGTGCCTTTGTTCTGCTACGCCGCCCATATCCCAAGAGTACTCCAGTGACCCCTAGTGGATGAAAAAGAAAGAGAGAAGCGTGATAATATGTTCCTGGCAGACATTGATACTTAGAAAAGACAAAGGTGCAACGTCGAGCATGCTAAAGATCTTGTCTTAACTCTAATATTATCTATTCACAGTTATCTTATCTATCTGTAACCATCCTTATCATGCTCGGCGCTGCAGGGTTGAGCAGGTGACTGGTGCTGTGGCGGACTGGGGTGCCACTACTAATACCTTACGCACAGCACTATGTACCCCCTCCTTGCCCCCCCAGTATGGCCTATCTGCTATCTGTCTGTGCACCTTCCCTATTGATCTATTTTTAAAGCATCGATGTATACCAAAGAAATATTATCAGTAATTAATAATCATTAATTACCTGTCCTGGGTCTTCTTCTGCTGTAGTTCCCCTTTGATCGTTGCTGTGAGAAGTTTGGAGTCAAGGTGGCTTGGCAAAAGGCAGGGATGTAGCTTGCTTGATGTTCCCCTCACGTGTTGTGTCATGGAGAATGCCCACCTGGAAAAAGAGAGAAGCGTGATAATATGTTCCTGGCAGACATTGATACTTAGAAAAGACAAAGGTGCAACGTCGAGCATGCTAAAGATCTTGTCTTAACTCTAATATTATCTATTCACAGTTATCTTATCTATCTGTAACCATCCTTATCATGCTCGGCGCTGCAGGGTTGAGCAGGTGACTGGTGCTGTGGCGGACTGGGGTGCCACTACTAATACCTTACGCACAGCACTATGTACCCCCTCCTTGCCCCCCCAGTATGGCCTATCTGCTATCTGTCTGTGCCCCTTCCCTATTGATCTATTTTTAAAGCATCGATGTATACCAAAGAAATATTATCAGTAATTAATAATCATTAATTACCTGTCCTGGGTCTTCTTCTGCTGTAGTTCCCCTTTGATCGTTGCTGTGAGAAGTTTGGAGTCAAGGTGGCTTGGCAAAAGGCAGGGATGTAGCTTGCTTGATGTTCCCCTCACGTGTTGTGTCATGGAGAATGCCCACCTGGAAAAAGAGAGTAGCGTGATAATATGTTCCTGGCAGACATTGATACTTAGAAAAGACAAAGTTGCAACGTCGAGTATGCTAATGATCTTGTCTTAACTCTAATATTATCTATTTACAGTTATCTATCTTATGTATCTATAACCATCCTTATCATGCTCGGCGCTGCAGGGGTGAGCAGGTGACTGGTGTTGTGGCGGACTGGGGTTCCACTACTAATACCTTACGCACAGCACTATGTACCCCTAACCCCCTCCTTGCCCCCCAGTATGGCCTATCTGCTATATGTCTGTGCCCCTTCCCTATTTTTAAAGAATCGATGTATACCAAAGAAATATTATCAGTAATTAATAATCATTAATTACCTGTCCTGGGTCTTCTGCTGTAGTTCCCCTTCGATCGTTGCCATGAGAAGTTTGAAGTCAAGTTGGCTTGGCAAAAGGCAGGGATGTATCTTGCTTGATGTTCCCCTCACAAGTTGTGTCATGGAGAATGCCCACCTGGAAAAAGAGAGAAGCGTGATAATATGTTCCTGGCAGACATTGATACTTAGAAAAGACAAAGGTGCAACGTCGAGCAGGCTAATGATCTTGTCTTAACTCTAATATTATCTATTTACAGTTATTCTATCTATAACCATCTTTATCATGCTCGGCGCTGCAGGGGTCAGCAGGTGATTGGTGCTGTGGCGGACTGGGGTGCCACTACTAATACCTTACGCACCGCACTACGTACCCCCTCCTTGCACCCCGGTATGGCCTATCTGCCATCTGTCTGTGCCCCTTCCCTATTGGACTATTTTTAAAGCATCAATGTATACCAAAGAAATATTATCAGTAAGTAATAATCATTAATTACCTGTCCTGGGTCTTCTTCTGCTGTAGTTCCCCTTTGATCGTTGCCGTGAAAAGTTTGGAGTCAAGGTGGCTTGGCAAAAGGCAGGGATGTATCTTGCTTGATCTTCCCGACACGTGTTGTGTCATGGAGAATGCCCACCTGGAAAAAGAGAGAAGCGTGATAATATGTTCCTGGCAAACATTGATACTTAGAAAAGACAAAGGTGCAACGTCGAGCATGCTAAAGATCTTGTCTTAACTCTAATATTATCTATTCACAGTTATCTTATCTATCTGTAACCATCCTTATCATGCTCGGCGCTGCAGGGGTGAGCAGGTGACTGGTGCTGTGGCGGACTGGGGTGCCACTACTAACACCTTAAGCACAGCACTATGTACCCCCTCCTTGCCCCCCAGTATGGCCTATCTGCTATCTGTCTGTGCCCCTTCTCTATTGCTCTATTTTTAAAGCATCGATGTATACCAAAGAAATATTATCAGTAATTAATAATCATTAATTACCTGTCCTGGGTCTTCTTCTGCTGTAGTTCCCCTTTGATCGTTGCTGTGAGAAGTTTGGAGTCAAGGTGGCTTGGCAAAAGGCAGGGATGTAGCTTGCTTGATGTTCCCCTCACGTGTTGTGTCATGGAGAATGCCCACCTGGAAAAAGAGAGTAGCGTGATAATATGTTCCTGGCAGACATTGATACTTAGAAAAGACAAAGGTGCAACGTCGAGCATGCTAATGATGTTGTCTTAACTCTAATATTATCTATTCACAGTTATCTTATCTATCTGTAACCATCCTTATCATGCTCGGCGCTGCAGGGGTGAGCAGGTGACTGGTGCTGTGGCGGACAGGGGTGCCACTACTAATACCTTAAGCACAGCACTATGTACCCCCTCCTTGCCCCCCAGTATGGCCTATCTGCTATCTGTCTGTGCCCCTTCTCTATTGCTCTATTTTTAAAGCATCAATGTATACCAAAGAAATATTATCAGTAAGTAATAATCATTAATTACCTGTCCTGGGTCTTCTTCTGCTGTAGTTCCCCTTTGATCGTTGCCGTGAAAAGTTTGGAGTCAAGGTGGCTTGGCAAAAGGCAGGGATGTATCTTGCTTGATCTTCCCGTCACGTGTTGTGTCATGGAGAATGCCCACCTGGAAAAAGAGAGAAGCGTGATAATATGTTCCTGGCAGACATTGATACTTAGAAAAGATAAAGGTGCAACGTCGAGCATGCTAAAGATCTTGTCTTAACTCTAATATTATCTATTCACAGTTATCTTATCTATCTGTAACCATCCTTATCATGCTCGGCGCTGCAGGGTTGAGCAGATGACTGGTGCTGTCGCGGACTGGGGTGCCACTACTAATACCTTACGCACAGCACTATGTACCCCCTCCTTGCCCCCCCAGTATGGCCTATCTGCTATCTGTCTGTGCCCCTTCCCTATTGATCTATTTTTAAAGCATCGATGTATACCAAAGAAATATTATCAGTAATTAATAATCATTAATTACCTGTCCTGGGTCTTCTTCTGCTGTAGTTCCCCTTTGATCGCTGCTGTGAGAAGTTTGGAGTCAAGGTGGCTTGGCAAAAGGCAGGGATGTAGCTTGCTTGATGTTCCCCTCACGTGTTGTGTCATGGAGAATGCCCACCTGGAAAAAGAGAGAAGCATGATAATATGTTCCTGGCAGACATTGATACTTAGAAAAGACAAAGGTGCAACGTCGAGCATGCTAAAGATCTTGTCTTAACTCTAATATTATCTATTCACAGTTATCTTATCTATCTGTAACCATCCTTATCATGCTCGGCGCTGCAGGGTTGAGCAGGTGACTGGTGCTGTGGCGGACTGGGGTGCCACTACTAATATCTTACGCACAGCACTATGTACCCCCTCCTTGCCCCCCCAGTATGGCCTATCTGCTATCTGTCTGTGCCCCCTCCCTATTGATCTATTTTTAAAGCATCGATGTATACCAAAGAAATATTATCAGTAATTAATAATCATTAATTACCTGTCCTGGGTCTTCTTCTGCTGTAGTTCCCCTTTGATCGTTGCTGTGAGAAGTTTGGAGTCAAGGTGGCTTGGCAAAAGGCAGGGATGTAGCTTGCTTGATGTCCCCCTCACGTGTTGTGTCATGGAGAATGCCCACCTGGAAAAAGAGAGAAGCGTGATAATATGTTCCTGGCAGACATTGATACTTAGAAAAGACAAAGGTGCAACGTCGAGCATGCTAAAGATCTTGTCTTAACTCTAATATTATCTATTCACAGTTATCTTATCTATCTGTAACCATCCTTATCATGCTCGGCGCTGCAGGGTTGAGCAGGTGACTGGTGCTGTGGCGGACTGGGGTGCCACTACTAATACCTTACGCACAGCACTATGTACCCCCTCCTTGCACCCCCAGTATGGCCTATCTGCTATCTGTCTGTGCCCCTTCCCTATTGATCTATTTTTAAAGCATCGATGTATACCAAAGAAATATTATCAGTAATTAATAATCATTAATTACCTGTCCTGGGTCTTCTTCTGCTGTAGTTCCCCTTTGATCGTTGCTGTGAGAAGTTTGGAGTCAAGGTGGCTTGGCAAAAGGCAGGGATGTAGCTTGCTTGATGTTCCCCTCACGTGTTGTGTCATGGAGAATGCCCACCTGGAAAAAGAGAGAAGCGTGATAATATGTTCCTGGCAGACATTGATACTTAGAAAAGACAAAGGTGCAACGTCGAGCATGCTAAAGATCTTGTCTTATCTCTAATATTATCTATTCACAGTTATCTTATCTATCTGTAACCATCCTTATCATGCTCGGCGCTGCAGGGTTGAGCAGGTGACTGGTGCTGTGGCGGACTGGGGTGCCACTACTAATACCTTACGCACAGCACTATGTACCCCCTCCTTGCCCCCCCAGTATGGCCTATCTGCTATCTGTCTGTGCCCCTTCCCTATTGATCTATTTTTAAAGCATCGATGTATACCAAAGAAATATTATCAGTAATTAATAATCATTAATTACCTGTCCTGGGTCTTCTTCTGCTGTAGTTCCCCTTTGATCGTTGCTGTGAGAAGTTTGGAGTCAAGGTGGCTTGGCAAAAGGCAGGGATGTAGCTTGCTTGATGTTCCCCTCACGTGTTGTGTCATGGAGAATGCCCACCTGGAAAAAGAGAGTAGCGTGATAATATGTTCCTGGCAGACATTGATACTTAGAAAAGACAAAGTTGCAACGTCGAGTATGCTAATGATCTTGTCTTAACTCTAATATTATCTATTTACAGTTATCTATCTTATGTATCTATAACCATCCTTATCATGTTCGGCGCTGTAGGGGTGAGCAGGTGACTGGTGCAGTGGCGGACTGGGGTGCCACTACTAATACCTTACGCACAGCACTATGTACCCCTAACCCCCTCCTTGCCCACCAGTATGGCCTATCTGCTATATGTCTGTGCCCCTTCCCTATTTTTAAAGAATCGATGTATACCAAAGAAATATTATCAGTAATTAATAATCATTAATTACCTGTCCTGGGTCTTCTGCTGTAGTTCCCCTTCGATCGTTGCCATGAGAAGTTTGAAGTCAAGTTGGCTTGGCAAAAGGCAGGGATGTATCTTGCTTGATGTTCCCCTCACAAGTTGTGTCATGGAGAATGCCCACCTGGAAAAAGAGAGAAGCGTGATAATATGTTCCTGGCAGACATTGATACTTAGAAAAGACAAAGGTGCAACGTCGAGCAGGCTAATGATCTTGTCTTAACTCTAATATTATCTATTTACAGTTATTCTATCTATAACCATCTTTATCATGCTCGGCGCTGCAGGGGTCAGCAGGTGATTGGTGCTGTGGCGGACTGGGGTGCCACTACTAATACCTTACGCACAGCACTACGTACCCCCTCCTTGCACCCCGGTATGGCCTATCTGCCATCTGTCTGTGCCCCTTCCCTATTGGACTATTTTTAAAGCATCAATGTATACCAAAGAAATATTATCAGTAAGTAATAATCATTAATTACCTGTCCTGGGTCTTCTTCTGCTGTAGTTCCCCTTTGATCGTTGCCGTGAAAAGTTTGGAGTCAAGGTGGCTTGGCAAAAGGCAGGGATGTATCTTGCTTGATCTTCCCGTCACGTGTTGTGTCATGGAGAATGCCCACCTGGAAAAAGAGAGAAGCGTGATAATATGTTCCTGGCAAACATTGATACTTAGAAAAGACAAAGGTGCAACGTCGAGCATGCTAAAGATCTTGTCTTAACTCTAATATTATCTATTCACAGTTATCTTATCTATCTGTAACCATCCTTATCATGCTCGGCGCTGCAGGGGTGAGCAGGTGACTGGTGCTGTCGCGGACTGGGGTGCCACTACTAATACCTTACGCACAGCACTATGTACCCCCTCCTTGCCCCCCCAGTATGGCCTATCTGCTATCTGTCTGTGCCCCTTCCCTATTGATCTATTTTTAAAGCATCGATGTATACCAAAGAAATATTATCAGTAATTAATAATCATTAATTACCTGTCCTGGGTCTTCTTCTGCTGTAGTTCCCCTTTGATCGCTGCTGTGAGAAGTTTGGAGTCAAGGTGGCTTGGCAAAAGGCAGGGATGTAGCTTGCGTGATGTTCCCCTCACGTGTTGTGTCATGGAGAATGCCCACCTGGAAAAAGAGAGAAGCGTGATAATATGTTCCTGGCAGACATTGATACTTAGAAAAGACAAAGGTGCAACGTCGAGCATGCTAAAGATCTTGTCTTAACTCTAATATTATCTATTCACAGTTATCTTATCTATCTGTAACCATCCTTATCATGCTCGGCGCTGCAGGGTTGAGCAGGTGACTGGTGCTGTGGCGGACTGGGGTGCCACTACTAACACCTTACGCACAGCACTATGTACCCCCTCCTTGCCCCCCCAGTATGGCCTATCTGCTATCTGTCTGTGCCCCCTCCCTATTGATCTATTTTTAAAGCATCGATGTATACCAAAGAAATATTATCAGTAATTAATAATAATTAATTACCTGTCCTGGGTCTTCTTCTGCTGTAGTTCCCCTTTGATCGTTGCTGTGAGAAGTTTGGAGTCAAGGTGGCTTGGCAAAAGGCAGGGATGTAGCTTGCTTGATGTTCCCCTCACGTGTTGTGTCATGGAGAATGCCCACCTGGAAAAAGAGAGAAGCGTGATAATATGTTCCTGGCAGACATTGATACTTAGAAAAGACAAAGGTGCAACGTCGAGCAGGCTAATGATCTTGTCTTAACTCTAATATTATCTATTTACAATTATTCTATCTATAACCATCTTTATCATGCTCGGCGCTGCAGGGGTCAGCAGGTGATTGGTGCTGTGGCGGACTGGGGTGCCACTACTAATACCTTACGCACAGCACTACGTACCCCCTCCTTGCACCCCGGTATGGCCTATCTGCCATCTGTCTGTGCCCCTTCCCTATTGGACTATTTTTAAAGCATCAATGTATACCAAAGAAATATTATCAGTAAGTAATAATCATTAATTACCTGTCCTGGGTCTTCTTCTGCTGTAGTTCCCCTTTGATCGTTGCCGTGAAAAGTTTGGAGTCAAGGTGGCTTGGCAAAAGGCAGGGATGTATCTTGCTTGATCTTCCCGTCACGTGTTGTGTCATGGAGAATGCCCACCTGGAAAAAGATAGAAGCGTGATAATATGTTCCTGGCAGACATTGATACTTAGAAAAGACAAAGGTGCAACGTCGAGCATGCTAAAGATCTTGTCTTAACTCTAATATTATCTATTCACAGTTATCTTATCTATCTGTAACCATCCTTATCATGCTCGGCGCTGCAGGGTTGAGCAGGTGACTGGTGCTGTGGCGGACTGGGGTGCCACTACTAATACCTTACGCACAGCACTATGTACCCCCTCCTTGCCCCCCCAGTATGGCCTATCTGCTATCTGTCTGTGCCCCCTCCCTATTGATCTATTTTTAAAGCATCGATGTATACCAAAGAAATATTATCAGTAATTAATAATCATTAATTACCTGTCCTGGGTCTTCTTCTGCTGTAGTTCCTCTTTGATCGTTGCTGTGAGAAGTTTGGAATCAAGGTGGCTTGGCAAAAGGCAGGGATGTAGCTTGCTTGATGTTCCCCTCACATGTTGTGTCATGGAGAATGCCCACCTGGAAAAAGAGAGAAGCGTGATAATATGTTCCTGGCAGACATTGATACTTAGAAAAGACAAAGGTGCAACGTCGAGCATGCTAAAGATCTTGTCTTAACTCTAATATTATCTATTTACAGTTATCTTATCTATCTTATCTATCTGTAACCATCCTTATCATGCTCGGCGCTGCAGGGTTGAGCAGGTGACTGGTGCTGTGGCGCACTGGGGTGCCACTACTAATACCTTACGCACAACACTATGTACCCCCTCCTTGCCCCCCCCCAGTATGGCCTATCTGCAATCTGTCTGTGCCCCTTCCCTATTGCCTTATTTTTAAAGCATCGATGTATACCAAAGAAATATTATCAGTAATTAATAATCATTAATTACCTGTCCTGGGTCTTCTGCTGTAGTTCCCCTTCGATCGTTGCCATGAGAAGTTTGAAGTCAAGTTGGCTTGGCAAAAGGCAGGGATGTATCTTGCTTGATGTTCCCCTCACAAGTTGTGTCATGGAGAATGCCCACCTGGAAAAAGAGAGAAGCGTGATAATATGTTCCTGGCAGACATTGATACTTAGAAAAGACAAAGGTGCAACGTCGAGCATGCTAAAGATCTTGTCTTAACTCTAATATTATCTATTCACAGTTATCTTATCTATCTGTAACCATCCTTATCATGCTCGGCGCTGCAGGGTTGAGCAGGTGACTGGTGCTGTGGCGGACTGGGGTGCCACTACTAATACCTTAAGCACAGCACTATGTACCCCATCCTTGCCCCCCAGTATGGCCTATCTGCTATCTGTCTGTGCCCCTTCTCTATTGCTCTATTTTTAAAACATCGATGTATACCAAAGAAATACTATCAGTAATTAATAATCATTAATTACCTGTCCTGGGTCTTCTTCTGCTGTAGTTCCCCTTTGATCGTTGCTGTGAGAAGTTTGGAGTCAAGGTGGCTTGGCAAAAGGCAGGGATGTAGCTTGCTTGATGTTCCCCTCACGTGTTGTGTCATGGAGAATGCCCACCTGGAAAAAGAGAGAAGCGTGATAATATGTTCCTGGCAGAGATTGATACTTAGAAAAGACAAAGGTGCAACGTCGAGCATGCTAAAGATCTTGTCTTAACTCTAATATTATCTATTCACAGTTATCTTATCTATCTGTAACCATCCTTATCATGCTCGGCGCTGCAGGGTTGAGCAGGTGACTGGTGCTGTGGCGGACTGGGGTGCCACTACTAATACCTTACGCACAGCACTATGTACCCCCTCCTTGCCCCCCCAGTATGGCCTATCTGCTATCTGTCTGTGCCCCTTCCCTATTGATCTATTTTTAAAGCATCGATGTATACCAAAGAAATATTATCAGTAATTAATAATTATTAATTACCTGTCCTGGGTCTTCTTCTGCTGTAGTTCCCCTTTGATCGTTGCTGTGAGAAGTTTGGAGTCAAGGTGGCTTGGCAAAAGGCAGGGATGTAGCTTGCTTGATGTTCCCCTCACGTGTTGTGTCATGGAGAATGCCCACCTGGAAAAAGAGAGTAGCGTGATAATATGTTCCTGGCAGACATTGATACTTAGAAAAGACAAAGTTGCAACGTCGAGTATGCTAATGATCTTGTCTTAACTCTAATATTATCTATTTACAGTTATTCTATCTATAACCATCTTTATCATGCTCGGCGCTGCAGGGGTCAGCAGGTGATTGGTGCTGTGGCGGACTGGGGTGCCACTACTAATACCTTACGCACAGTACTACGTACCCCCTCCTTGCACTCCGGTATGGCCTATCTGCCATCTGTCTGTGCCCCTTCCCTATTGGACTATTTTTAAAGCATCAATGTATACCAAAGAAATATTATCAGTAATTAATAATCATTAATTACCTGTCCTGGGTCTTCTTCTGCTGTAGTTCCCCTTTGATCGTTGCTGTGAGAAGTTTGGAGTCAAGGTGGCTTGGCAAAAGGCAGGGATGTAGCTTGCTTGATGTTCCCCTCACGTGTTGTGTCATGGAGAATGCCCACCTGGAAAAAGAGAGAAGCGTGATAATATGTTCCTGGCAGACATTGATACTTAGAAAAGACAAAGGTGCAACGTCGAGCATGCTAAAGATCTTGTCTTAACTCTAATATTATCTATTCACAGTTATCTTATCTATCTGTAACCATCCTTATCATGCTCGGCGCTGCAGGGTTGAGCAGGTGACTGGTGCTGTGGCGGACTGGGGTGCCACTACTAATACCTTACGCACAGCACTATGTACCCCCTCCTTGCCCCCCCAGTATGGCCTATCTGCTATCTGTCTGTGCCCCTTCCCTATTGATCTATTTTTAAAGCATCGATGTATACCAAAGAAATATTATCAGTAATTAATAATCATTAATTACCTGTCCTGGGTGTTCTTCTGCTGTAGTTCCCCTTTGATCGTTGCTGTGAGAAGTTTGGAGTCAAGGTGGCTTGGCAAAAGGCAGGGATGTAGCTTGCTTGATGTTCCCCTCACGTGTTGTGTCATGGAGAATGCCCACCTGGAAAAAGAGAGAAGCGTGATAATATGTTCCTGGCAGACATTGATACTTAGAAAAGACAAAGGTGCAACGTCGAGCATGCTAAAGATCTTGTCTTAACTCTAATATTATCTATTCACAGTTATCTTATCTATCTGTAACCATCCTTATCATGCTCGGCGCTGCAGGGTTGAGCAGGTGACTGGTGCTGTGGCGGACTGGGGTGCCACTACTAATACCTTACGCACAGCACTATGTACCCCCTCCTTGCCCCCCCAGTATGGCCTATCTGCTATCTGTCTGTGCCCCTTCCCTATTGATCTATTTTTAAAGCATCGATGTATACCAAAGAAATATTATCAGTAATTAATAATCATTAATTACCTGTCCTGGGTCTTCTTCTGCTGTAGTTCCCCTTTGATCGTTGCTGTGAGAAGTTTGGAGTCAAGGTGGCTTGGCAAAAGGCAGGGATGTAGCTTGCTTGATGTTCCCCTCAAGTGTTGTGTCATGGAGAATGCCCACCTGGAAAAAGAGAGAAGCGTGATAATATGTTCCTGGCAGACATTGATACTTAGAAAAGACAAAGGTGCAACGTCGAGCATGCTAATGATGTTGTCTTAACTCTAATATTATCTATTTACAGTTACCTTATCTATCTTATGTATCTATAACCATCCTTATCATGCTCGGCGCTGCAGGGGTGAGCAGGTGACTGGTGCTGTGGCAGACTGGGGTGCCACTACTAATACCTTACGCACAGCACTACGTACCCCTAACCACCTCCTTGCCCCCCAGTATGGCCTATCTGCTATCTGTCTGTGCCCCTACCCTATTTTTAAAGCATCGATGTATACCAAAGAAATATTATCAGTAATTAATAATCATTAATTACCTGTCCTGGGTCTTCTTCTGCTGTAGTTCCCCTTTGATCGTTGCTGTGAGAAGTTTGGAGTCAAGGTGGCTTGGCAAAAGGCAGGGATGTAGCTTGCTTGATGTTCCCCTCACGTGTTGTGTCATGGAGAATGCTCAACTGGAAAAAGAGAGAAGCGTGATAATATGTTCCTGGCAGACATTGATACTTAGAAAAGACAAAGTTGCAACGTCGAGTATGCTAATGATCTTGTCCTAACTCTAATATTATCTATTTACAGTTATCTATCTTATGTATCTATAACCATCCTTATCATGCTCGGCGCTGCAGGGGTGAGCAGGTGACTGGTGCTGTGGCGCACTGGGGTGCCACTACTAATACCTTACGCACAGCACTATGTACCCCCTCCTTGCCCCCCCCCCAGTATGGCCTATCTGCAATCTGTCTGTGCCCCTTCCCTATTGCCCTATTTTTAAAGCATCGATGTATACCAAAGAAATATTATCAGTAATTAATAATCATTAATTACCTGTCCTGGGTCTTCTTCTGCTGTAGTTCCCCTTTGATCGTTGCCGTGAGAAGTTTGGAGTCAAGATGGCTTGGCAAAAGGCAGGGATGTATCTTGCATGATGTTCCCCTCACGTGTTTTGTCATGGAGAATGCCCACCTGGAAAAAGAGAGAAGCGTGATAATATGTTCCTGGCAGACATTGATACTTAGAAAAGACAAAGGTGCAACGTCGAGCATGCTAAAGATCTTGTCTTAACTCTAATATTATCTATTCACAGTTATCTTATCTATCTGTAACCATCCTTATCATGCTCGGCGCTGCAGGGTTGAGCAGGTGACTGGTGCTGTGGCGGACTGGGGTGCCACTACTAATACCTTACGCACAGCACTATGTACCCCCTCCTTGCCCCCCCAGTATGGCCTATCTGCTATCTGTCTGTGCCCCCTCCCTATTGATCTATTTTTAAAGCATCGATGTATACCAAAGAAATATTATCAGTAATTAATAATCATTAATTACCTGTCCTGGGTCTTCTTCTGCTGTAGTTCCCCTTTGATCGTTGCTGTGAGAAGTTTGGAGTCAAGGTGGCTTGGCAAAAGGCAGGGATGTAGCTTGCTTGATGTTCCCCTCACGTGTTGTGTCATGGAGAATGCCCACCTGGAAAAAGAGAGAAGCGTGATAATATGTTCCTGGCAGACATTGATACTTAGAAAAGACAAAGGTGCAACGTCGAGCATGCTAAAGATCCTGTCTTAACTCTAATATTATCTATTCACAGTTATCTTATCTATCTGTAACCATCCTTATCATGCTCGGCGCTGCAGGGTTGAGCAGGTGACTGGTGCTGTGGCGGACTGGGGTGCCACTACTAATACCTTACGCACAGCACTATGTACCCCCTCCTTGCCCCCCCAGTATGGCCTATCTGCTATCTGTCTGTGCCCCTTCCCTATTGATCTATTTTTAAAGCATCGATGTATACCAAAGAAATATTATCAGTAATTAATAATTATTAATTACCTGTCCTGGGTCTTCTTCTGCTGTAGTTCCCCTTTGATCGTTGCTGTGAGAAGTTTGGAGTCAAGGTGGCTTGGCAAAAGGCAGGGATGTAGCTTGCTTGATGTTCCCCTCACGTGTTGTGTCATGGAGAATGCCCACCTGGAAAAAGAGAGTAGCGTGATAATATGTTCCTGGCAGACATTGATACTTAGAAAAGACAAAGTTGCAACGTCGAGTATGCTAATGATCTTGTCTTAACTCTAATATTATCTATTTACAGTTATTCTATCTATAACCATCTTTATCATGCTCGGCGCTGCAGGGGTCAGCAGGTGATTGGTGCTGTGGCGGACTGGGGTGCCACTACTAATACCTTACGCACAGTACTACGTACCCCCTCCTTGCACCCCGGTATGGCCTATCTGCCATCTGTCTGTGCCCCTTCCCTATTGGACTATTTTTAAAGCATCAATGTATACCAAAGAAATATTATCAGTAAGTAATAATCATTAATTACCTGTCCTGGGTCTTCTTCTGCTGTAGTTCCCCTTTGATCGTTGCCGTGAAAAGTTTGGAGTCAAGGTGGCTTGGCAAAAGGCAGGGATGTATCTTGCTTGATCTTCCCGTCACGTGTTGTGTCATGGAGAATGCCCACCTGGAAAAAGAGAGAAGCGTGATAATATGTTTTTGGCAAACATTGATACTTAGAAAAGACAAAGGTGCAACGTCGAGCATGCTAAAGATCTTGTCTTACGCTGCAGGGGTGAGCAGGTGACTGGTGCTGTGGCAGACTGGGGTGCCACTACTAATACCTTACGCACAGCACTACGTACCCCTAACCACCTCCTTGCCCCCCAGTATGGCCTATCTGCTATCTGTCTGTGCCCCTACCCTATTATAGCTTGCTTGATGTTCCCCTCACGTGTTGTGTCATGGAGAATGCTCAACTGGAAAAAGAGAGAAGCGTGATAATATGTTCCTGGCAGACATTGATACTTAGAAAAGACAAAGTTGCAACGTCGAGTATGCTAATGATCTTGTCCTAACTCTAATATTATCTATTTACAGTTATCTATCTTATGTATCTATAACCATCCTTATCATGCTCGGCGCTGCAGGGGTGAGCAGGTGACTGGTGCTGTGGCGCACTGGGGTGCCACTACTAATACCTTACGCACAGCACTATGTACCCCCTCCTTGCCCCCCCCCCAGTATGGCCTATCTGCAATCTGTCTGTGCCCCTTCCCTATTGCCCTATTTTTAAAGCATCGATGTATACCAAAGAAATATTATCAGTAATTAATAATCATTAATTACCTGTCCTGGGTCTTCTTCTGCTGTAGTTCCCCTTTGATCGTTGCCGTGAGAAGTTTGGAGTCAAGATGGCTTGGCAAAAGGCAGGGATGTATCTTGCATGATGTTCCCCTCACGTGTTTTGTCATGGAGAATGCCCACCTGGAAAAAGAGAGAAGCGTGATAATATGTTCCTGGCAGACATTGATACTTAGAAAAGACAAAGGTGCAACGTCGAGCATGCTAAAGATCTTGTCTTAACTCTAATATTATCTATTCACAGTTATCTTATCTATCTGTAACCATCCTTATCATGCTCGGCGCTGCAGGGTTGAGCAGGTGACTGGTGCTGTGGCGGACTGGGGTGCCACTACTAATACCTTACGCACAGCACTATGTACCCCCTCCTTGCCCCCCCAGTATGGCCTATCTGCTATCTGTCTGTGCCCCCTCCCTATTGATCTATTTTTAAAGCATCGATGTATACCAAAGAAATATTATCAGTAATTAATAATCATTAATTACCTGTCCTGGGTCTTCTTCTGCTGTAGTTCCCCTTTGATCGTTGCTGTGAGAAGTTTGGAGTCAAGGTGGCTTGGCAAAAGGCAGGGATGTAGCTTGCTTGATGTTCCCCTCACGTGTTGTGTCATGGAGAATGCCCACCTGGAAAAAGAGAGAAGCGTGATAATATGTTCCTGGCAGACATTGATACTTAGAAAAGACAAAGGTGCAACGTCGAGCATGCTAAAGATCCTGTCTTAACTCTAATATTATCTATTCACAGTTATCTTATCTATCTGTAACCATCCTTATCATGCTCGGCGCTGCAGGGTTGAGCAGGTGACTGGTGCTGTGGCGGACTGGGGTGCCACTACTAATACCTTACGCACAGCACTATGTACCCCCTCCTTGCCCCCCCAGTATGGCCTATCTGCTATCTGTCTGTGCCCCTTCCCTATTGATCTATTTTTAAAGCATCGATGTATACCAAAGAAATATTATCAGTAATTAATAATCATTAATTACCTGTCCTGGGTCTTCTTCTGCTGTAGTTCCCCTTTGATCGTTGCTGTGAGAAGTTTGGAGTCAAGGTGGCTTGGCAAAAGGCAGGGATGTAGCTTGCTTGATGTTCCCCTCAAGTGTTGTGTCATGGAGAATGCCCACCTGGAAAAAGAGAGAAGCGTAATAATATGTTCCTGGCAGACATTGATACTTAGAAAAGACAAAGGTGCAACGTCGAGCATGCTAAAGATCTTGTCTTAACTCTAATATTATCTATTCACAGTTATCTTATCTATCTGTAACCATCCTTATCATGCTCGGCGCTGCAGGGTTGAGCAGGTGACTGGTGCTGTGGCGGACTTGGGTGCCACTACTAATACCTTACGCACAGCACTATGTACCCCCTCCTTGCCCCCCCAGTATGGCCTATCTGCTATCTGTCTGTGCCCCCTCCCTATTGATCTATTTTTAAAGTATCGATGTATACCAAAGAAATATTATCAGTAATTAATAATCATTAATTACCTGTCCTGGGTCTTCTTCTGCTGTAGTTCCCCTTTGATCGTTGCTGTGAGAAGTTTGGAGTCAAGGTGGCTTGGCAAAAGGCAGGGATGTAGCTTGCTTGATGTTCCCCTCACGTGTTGTGTCATGGAGAATGCCCACCTGGAAAAAGAGAGAAGCGTGATAATATGTTCCTGGCAGACATTGATACTTAGAAAAGACAAAGGTGCAACGTCGAGCATGCTAAAGATCTTGTCTTAACTCTAATATTATCTATTCACAGTTATCTTATCTATCTGTAACCATCCTTATCATGCTCGGCGCTGCAGGGTTGAGCAGGTGACTGGTGCTGTGGCGGACTGGGGTGCCACTACTAATACCTTACGCACAGCACTATGTACCCCCTCCTTGCCCCCCCAGTATGGCCTATCTGCTATCTGTCTGTGCCCCTTCCCTATTGATCTATTTTTAAAGCATCGTTGTATACCAAAGAAATATTATCAGTAATTAATAATCATTAATTACCTGTCCTGGGTCTTCTTCTGCTGTAGTTCCCCTTTGATCGTTGCTGTGAGAAGTTTGGAGTCAAGGTGGCTTGGCAAAAGGCAGGGATGTAGCTTGCTTGATGTTCCCCTCAAGTGTTGTGTCATGGAGAATGCCCACCTGGAAAAAGAGAGAAGCGTGATAATATGTTCCTGGCAGACATTGATACTTAGAAAAGACAAAGGTGCAACGTCGAGCATGCTAAAGATCTTGTCTTAACTCTAATATTATCTATTCACAGTTATCTTATCTATCTGTAACCATCCTTATCATGCTCGGCGCTGCAGGGTTGAGCAGCTGACTGGTGCTGTGGCGGACTGGGGTGCCACTACTAATACCTTACGCACAGCACTATGTACCCCCTCCTTGCCCCCCCAGTATGGCCTATCTGCTATCTGTCTGTGCCCCCTCCCTATTGATCTATTTTTAAAGTATCGATGTATACCAAAGAAATATTATCAGTAATTAATAATCATTAATTACCTGTCCTGGGTCTTCTTCTGCTGTAGTTCCCCTTTGATCGTTGCTGTGAGAAGTTTGGAGTCAAGGTGGCTTGGCAAAAGGCAGGGATGTAGCTTGCTTGATGTTCCCCTCACGTGTTGTGTCATGGAGAATGCCCACCTGGAAAAAGAGAGAAGCGTGATAATATGTTCCTGGCAGACATTGATACTTAGAAAAGACAAAGGTGCAACGTCGAGCATGCTAAAGATCTTGTCTTAACTCTAATATTATCTATTCACAGTTATCTTATCTATCTGTAACCATCCTTATCATGCTCGGCGCTGCAGGGTTGAGCAGGTGACTGGTGCTGTGGCGGACTGGGGTGCCACTACTAATACCTTACGCACAGCACTATGTACCCCCTCCTTGCCCCCCCAGTATGGCCTATCTGCTATCTGTCTGTGCCCCTTCCCTATTGATCTATTTTTAAAGCATCGATGTATACCAAAGAAATATTATCAGTAATTAATAATCATTAATTACCTGTCCTGGGTCTTCTTCTGCTGTAGTTCCCCTTTGATCGTTGCTGTGAGAAGTTTGGAGTCAAGGTGGCTTGGCAAAAGGCAGGGATGTAGCTTGCTTGATGTTCCCCTCACGTGTTGTGTCATGGAGAATGCCCACCTGGAAAAAGAGAGAAGCGTGATAATATGTTCCTGGCAGACATTGATACTTAGAAAAGACAAAGGTGCAACGTCGAGCATGCTAAAGATCTTGTCTTAACTCTAATATTATCTATTCACAGTTATCTTATCTATCTGTAACCATCCTTATCATGCTCGGCGCTGCAGGGTTGAGCAGGTGACTGGTGCTGTGGCGGACTGGGGTGCCACTACTAATACCTTACGCACAGCACTATGTACCCCCTCCTTGCCCCCCCAGTATGGCCTATCTGCTATCTGTCTGTGCCCCTTCCCTATTGATCTATTTTTAAAGCATCGATGTATACCAAAGAAATATTATCAGTAATTAATAATCATTAATTACCTGTCCTGGATCTTCTTCTGCTGTAGTTCCCCTTTGATCGTTGCTGTGAGAAGTTTGGAGTCAAGGTGGCTTGGCAAAAGGCAGGGATGTAGCTTGCTTGATGTTCCCCTCAAGTGTTGTGTCATGGAGAATGCCCACCTGGAAAAAGAGAGAAGCGTGATAATATGTTCCTGGCAGACATTGATACTTAGAAAAGACAAAGGTGCAACGTCGAGCATGCTAATGATGTTGTCTTAACTCTAATATTATCTATTTATAGTTACCTTATCTATCTTATGTATCTATAACCATCCTTATCATGCTCGGCGCTGCAGGGGTGAGCAGGTGACTGGTGCTGTGGCAGACTGGGGTGCCACTACTAATACCTTACGCACAGCACTACGTACCCCTAACCACCTCCTTGCCCCCCAGTATGGCCTATCTGCTATCTGTCTGTGCCCCTACCCTATTTTTAAAGCATCGATGTATACCAAAGAAATATTATCAGTAATTAATAATCATTAATTACCTGTCCTGGGTCTTCTTCTGCTGTAGTTCCCCTTTGATCGTTGCTGTGAGAAGTTTGGAGTCAAGGTGGCTTGGCAAAAGGCAGGGATGTAGCTTGCTTGATGTTCCCCTCACGTGTTGTGTCATGGAGAATGCTCAACTGGAAAAAGAGAGAAGCGTGATAATATGTTCCTGGCAGACATTGATACTTAGAAAAGACAAAGTTGCAACGTCGAGTATGCTAATGATCTTGTCCTAACTCTAATATTATCTATTTACAGTTATCTATCTTATGTATCTATAACCATCCTTATCATGCTCGGCGCTGCAGGGGTGAGCAGGTGACTGGTGCTGTGGCGCACTGGGGTGCCACTACTAATACCTTACGCACAGCACTATGTACCCCCTCCTTGCCCCCCCCAGTATGGCCTATCTGCAATCTGTCTGTGCCCCTTCCCTATTGCCCTATTTTTAAAGCATCGATGTATACCAAAGAAATATTATCAGTAATTAATAATCATTAATTACCTGTCCTGGGTCTTCTTCTGCTGTAGTTCCCCTTTGATCGTTGCCGTGAGAAGTTTGGAGTCAAGATGGCTTGGCAAAAGGCAGGGATGTATCTTGCATGATGTTCCCCTCACGTGTTGTGTCATGGAGAATGCCCACCTGGAAAAAGAGAGAAGCGTGATAATATGTTCCTGGCAGACATTGATACTTAGAAAAGACAAAGGTGCAACGTCGAGCATGCTAAAGATCTTGTCTTAACTCTAATATTATCTATTCACAGTTATCTTATCTATCTGTAACCATCCTTATCATGCTCGGCGCTGCAGGGTTGAGCAGGTGACTGGTGCTGTGGCGGACTGGGGTGCCACAACTAATACCTTACGCACAGCACTATGTACCCCCTCCTTGCCCCCCCAGTATGGCCTATCTGCTATCTGTCTGTGCCTCCTCCCTATTGATCTATTTTTAAAGCATCGATGTATACCAAAGAAATATTATCAGTAATTAATAATCATTAATTACCTGTCCTGGGTCTTCTTCTACTGTAGTTCCCCTTTGATTGTTGCTGTGAGAAGTTTGGAGTCAAGGTGGCTTGGCAAAAGGCAGGGATGTTGCTTGCTTGATGTTCCCCTCACGTATTGTGTCATGGAGAATGCCCACCTGGAAAAAGAGAGAAGCGTGATAATATGTTCCTGGCAGACATTGATACTTAGAAAAGACAAAGGTGCAACGTCGAGCATGCTAAAGATCTTGTCTTAACTCTAATATTATCTATTCACAGTTATCTTATCTATCTGTAACCATCCTTATCATGCTCGGCGCTGCAGGGTTGAGCAGGTGACTGGTGCTGTGGCGGACTGGGGTGCCACTACTAATACCTTACGCACAGCACTATGTACCCCCTCCTTGCCCCCCCAGTATGGCCTATCTGCTATCTGTCTGTGCCCCCTCCCTATTGATCTATTTTTAAAGCATCGATGTATACCAAAGAAATATTATCAGTAATTAATAATCATTAATTACCTGTCCTGGGTCTTCTTCTGCTGTAGTTCCCCTTTGATCGTTGCTGTGAGAAGTTTGGAGTCAAGGTGGCTTGGCAAAAGGCAGGGATGTAGCTTGCTTGATGTTCCCCTCACGTGTTGTGTCATGGAGAATGCCCACCTGGAAAAAGAGAGAAGCGTGATAATATGTTCCTGGCAGACATTGATACTTAGAAAAGACAAAGGTGCAACGTCGAGCATGCTAAAGATCTTGTCTTAACTCTAATATTATCTATTCACAGTTATCTTATCTATCTGTAACCATCCTTATCATGCTCGGCGCTGCAGGGTTGAGCAGGTGACTGGTGCTGTGGCGGACTGGGGTGCCACTACTAATACCTTACGCACAGCACTATGTACCCCCTCCTTGCCCCCCCAGTATGGCCTATCTGCTATCTGTCTGTGCCCCTTCCCTATTGATCTATTTTTAAAGCATCGATGTATACCAAAGAAATATTATCAGTAATTAATAATCATTAATTACCTGTCCTGGGTCTTCTTCTGCTGTAGTTCCCCTTTGATCGTTGCTGTGAGAAGTTTGGAGTCAAGGTGGCTTGGCAAAAGGCAGGGATGTAGCTTGCTTGATGTTCCCCTCAAGTGTTGTGTCATGGAGAATGCCCACCTGGAAAAAGAGAGAAGCGTGATAATATGTTCCTGGCAGACATTGATACTTAGAAAAGACAAAGGTGCAACGTCGAGCATGCTAATGATGTTGTCTTAACTCTAATATTATCTATTTACAGTTACCTTATCTATCTTATGTATCTATAACCATCCTTATCATGCTCGGCGCTGCAGGGGTGAGCAGGTGACTGGTGCTGTGGCAGACTGGGGTGCCACTACTAATACCTTACGCACAGCACTACGTACCCCTAACCACCTCCTTGCCCCCCAGTATGGCCTATCTGCTATCTGTCTGTGCCCCTACCCTATTTTTAAAGCATCGATGTATACCAAAGAAATATTATCAGTAATTAATAATCATTAATTACCTGTCCTGGGTCTTCTTCTGCTGTAGTTCCCCTTTGATCGTTGCTGTGAGAAGTTTGGAGTCAAGGTGGCTTGGCAAACGGCAGGGATGTAGCTTGCTTGATGTTCCCCTCACGTGTTGTGTCATGGAGAATGCTCAACTGGAAAAAGAGAGAAGCGTGATAATATGTTCCTGGCAGACATTGATACTTAGAAAAGACAAAGTTGCAACGTCGAGTATGCTAATGATCTTGTCCTAACTCTAATATTATCTATTTACAGTTATCTATCTTATGTATCTATAACCATCCTTATCATGCTCGGCGCTGCAGGGGTGAGCAGGTGACTGGTGCTGTGGCGCACTGGGGTGCCACTACTAATACTTTACGCACAGCACTATGTACCCCCTCCTTGCCCCCCCCAGTATGGCCTATCTGCAATCTGTCTGTGCCCCTTCCCTATTGCCCTATTTTTAAAGCATCGATGTATACCAAAGAAATATTATCAGTAATTAATAATCATTAATTACCTGTCCTGGGTCTTCTTCTGCTGTAGTTCCCCTTTGATCGTTGCCGTGAGAAGTTTGGAGTCAAGATGGCTTGGCAAAAGGCAGGGATGTATCTTGCATGATGTTCCCCTCACGTGTTGTGTCATGGAGAATGCCCACCTGGAAAAAGAGAGAAGCGTGATAATATGTTCCTGGCAGACATTGATACTTAGAAAAGACAAAGGTGCAACGTCGAGCATGCTAAAGATCTTGTCTTAACTCTAATATTATCTATTCACAGTTATCTTATCTATCTGTAACCATCCTTATCATGCTCGGCGCTGCAGGGTTGAGCAGGTGACTGGTGCTGTGGCGGACTGGGGTGCCACAACTAATACCTTACGCACAGCACTATGTACCCCCTCCTTGCCCCCCCAGTATGGCCTATCTGCTATCTGTCTGTGCCTCCTCCCTATTGATCTATTTTTAAAGCATCGATGTATACCAAAGAAATATTATCAGTAATTAATAATCATTAATTACCTGTCCTGGGTCTTCTTCTGCTGTAGTTCCCCTTTGATTGTTGCTGTGAGAAGTTTGGAGTCAAGGTGGCTTGGCAAAAGGCAGGGATGTTGCTTGCTTGATGTTCCCCTCACGTGTTGTGTCATGGAGAATGCCCACCTGGAAAAAGAGAGAAGCGTGATAATATGTTCCTGGCAGACATTGATACTTAGAAAAGACAAAGGTGCAACGTCGAGCATGCTAAAGATCTTGTCTTAACTCTAATATTATCTATTCACAGTTATCTTATCTATCTGTAACCATCCTTATCATGCTCGGCGCTGCAGGGTTGAGCAGGTGACTGGTGCTGTGGCGGACTGGGGTGCCACAACTAATACCTTACGCACAGCACTATGTACCCCCTCCTTGCCCCCCCAGTATGGCCTATCTGCTATCTGTCTGTGCCTCCTCCCTATTGATCTATTTTTAAAGCATCGATGTATACCAAAGAAATATTATCAGTAATTAATAATCATTAATTACCTGTCCTGGGTCTTCTTCTGCTGTAGTTCCCCTTTGATTGTTGCTGTGAGAAGTTTGGAGTCAAGGTGGCTTGGCAAAAGGCAGGGATGTTGCTTGCTTGATGTTCCCCTCACGTGTTGTGTCATGGAGAATGCCCACCTGGAAAAAGAGAGAAGCGTGATAATATGTTCCTGGCAGACATTGATACTTAGAAAAGACAAAGGTGCAACGTCGAGCATGCTAAAGATCTTGTCTTAACTCTAATATTATCTATTCACAGTTATCTTATCTATCTGTAACCATCCTTATCATGCTCGGCGCTGCAGGGTTGAGCAGGTGACTGGTGCTGTGGCGGACTGGGGTGCCACTACTAATACCTTACGCACAGCACTATGTACCCCCTCCTTGCCCCCCCAGTATGGCCTATCTGCTATCTGTCTGTGCCCCCTCCCTATTGATCTATTTTTAAAGCATCGATGTATACCAAAGAAATATTATCAGTAATTAATAATCATTATTTACCTGTCCTGGGTCTTCTTCTGCTGTAGTTCCCCTTTGATCGTTGCTGTGAGAAGTTTGGAGTCAAGGTGGCTTGGCAAAAGGCAGGGATGTAGCTTGCTTGATGTTCCCCTCACGTGTTGTGTCATGGAGAATGCCCACCTGGAAAAAGAGAGAAGCGTGATAATATGTTCCTGGCAGACATTGATACTTAGAAAAGACAAAGGTGCAACGTCGAGCATGCTAAAGATCTTGTCTTAACTCTAATATTATCTATTCACAGTTATCTTATCTATCTGTAACCATCCTTATCATGCTCGGCGCTGCAGGGTTGAGCAGGTGACTGGTGCTGTGGCGGACTGGGGTGCCACTACTAATACCTTACGCACAGCACTATGTACCCCCTCCTTGCCCCCCCAGTATGGCCTATCTGCTATCTGTCTGTGCCCCTTCCCTATTGATCTATTTTTAAAGCATCGATGTATACCAAAGAAATATTATCAGTAATTAATAATCATTAATTACCTGTCCTGGGTCTTCTTCTGCTGTAGTTCCCCTTTGATCGTTGCTGTGAGAAGTTTGGAGTCAAGGTGGCTTGGCAAAAGGCAGGGATGTAGCTTGCTTGATGTTCCCCTCAAGTGTTGTGTCATGGAGAATGCCCACCTGGAAAAAGAGAGAAGCGTAATAATATGTTCCTGGCAGACATTGATACTTAGAAAAGACAAAGGTGCAACGTCGAGCATGCTAAAGATCTTGTCTTAACTCTAATATTATCTATTCACAGTTATCTATCTGTAACCATCCTTATCATGCTCGGCGCTGCAGGGTTGAGCAGGTGACTGGTGCTGTGGCGGACTTGGGTGCCACTACTAATACCTTACGCACAGCACTATGTACCCCCTCCTTGCCCCCCCAGTATGGCCTATCTGCTATCTGTCTGTGCCCCCTCCCTATTGATCTATTTTAAAGTATCGATGTATACCAAAGAAATATTATCAGTAATTAATAATCATTAATTACCTGTCCTGGGTCTTCTTCTGCTGTAGTTCCCCTTTGATCGTTGCTGTGAGAAGTTTGGAGTCAAGGTGGCTTGGCAAAAGGCAGGGATGTAGCTTGCTTGATGTTCCCCTCACGTGTTGTGTCATGGAGAATGCCCACCTGGAAAAAGAGAGAAGCGTGATAATATGTTCCTGGCAGACATTGATACTTAGAAAAGACAAAGGTGCAACGTCGAGCATGCTAAAGATCTTGTCTTAACTCTAATATTATCTATTCACAGTTATCTTATCTATCTGTAACCATCCTTATCATGCTCGGCGCTGCAGGGTTGAGCAGGTGACTGGTGCTGTGGCGGACTGGGGTGCCACTACTAATACCTTACGCACAGCACTATGTACCCCCTCCTTGCCCCCCCAGTATGGCCTATCTGCTATCTGTCTGTGCCCCTTCCCTATTGATCTATTTTTAAAGCATCGATGTATACCAAAGAAATAATAAGAATTTACTTACCGATAATTCTATTTCTCGGAGTCCGTAGTGGATGCTGGGGTTCCTGAAAGGACCATGGGGAATAGCGGCTCCGCAGGAGACAGGGCACAAAAAGTAAAGCTTTAGGATCAGGTGGTGTGCACTGGCTCCTCCCCCTATGACCCTCCTCCAAGCCAGTTAGGTACTGTGCCCGGACGAGCGTACACAATAAGGGAGGAATTTTGAATCCCGGGTAAGACTCATACCAGCCACACCAATCACACCGTACAACTTGTGATCTAAACCCAGTTAACAGTATGATAACAGCGGAGCCTCTGAAAAGATGGCTCACAACAATAATAACCCGATTTTTGTAACTATGTACAAGTATTGCAGATAATCCGCACTTGGGATGGGCGCCCAGCATCCACTACGGACTCCGAGAAATAGAATTATCGGTAAGTAAATTCTTATTTTCTCTATCGTCCTAGTGGATGCTGGGGTTCCTGAAAGGACCATGGGGATTATACCAAAGCTCCCAAACGGGCGGGAGAGTGCGGATGACTCTGCAGCACCGAATGAGAGAACTCCAGGTCCTCTTTTGCCAGGATATCAAATTTGTAGAATTTTACAAACGTGTTCTCCCCTGACCACGTATCTGCTCGGCAGAGTTGTAATGCCGAGACCTCTCGGGCAGCCGCCCAAGATGAGCCCACCTTCCTTGTGGAATGGGCCTTAACCGATTTAGACTGTGGCAGGCCTGCCTCAGAATGTGCAAGTTGAATTGTGTTACAAATCCAACGAGCAATCGACTGCTTAGAAGCAGGCGCACCCAACTTGTTGGGTGCATACAGTATAAACAGCGAGTCAGATTTTCTGACTCCAGCTGTCCTGGAACATATTTTCAGGGCCCTGACAACTTCTAGCAACTTGGAGTCCTCCAAGTCCCTAGTAGGTGCAAGGCACCACAATAAGCTGGTTCAGGTGAAACACTGACACCACCTTAGGGAGAGAACTGGGGACGAGTCCGCAGCTCTGCCCTGTCCGAATGGACAAACAGATATGGGCTTTTTTGAGAAAAAAACACCAATTTGACACTCGCCTGGTCCAGGCCAGGGCCAAGAGCATGGTCACTTTTTATGTGAGATGCTGCAAATCCACATATTTGACTGGTTTTAAACCAATGTGATTTGAGAAATCCCAGAACTACGTTGAGATCCCACAGTGCCACTGGAGGCACAAAAAAGGGGTTTGTATATGCAATACTCCCTTGACAAACTTCTGGACTTCAGGAACTGAAGCCAATTCTTTCTGGAAGAAAATTTACAGGGCCGAATTTGAACCTTAATGGACCCCAATTTGAGGCCCATAGACACTCCTGTTTGCAGGAAATGCAGGAAACGACCGAGTTGAAATTTCTTTGTGGGGCCTTCCTGGCCTCACACCACGCAACATATTTTCGCCACACGTGGTGATAATGTTGTGCGGTCACCTCCTTTCTGGCTTTGACCAGGGTAGGAATGACCTCTTCCGGAATGCCTTTTTTCCCTTAGGATCCGGCTTTCCATCGCCATGCCGACAAACGCAGCTGCGGTAAGTCTTGGAACAGACATGGTACTTGCTGAAGCAAGTCCCTTCTTAGCGGCAGAGGCCATAATACCTCTGTAAGCATCTCTTGAAGTTCCGGGTACCAAGTCCTTCTTGGCCAATCCGGAGCCATGAGTATAGTTCTTACTCCTCTACGTCTTATAATTCTCAGCACCTTAGGTATGAGAAGCAGAGGAGGGAACACATACACCGACTGGTACACCCACGGTGTTACCAGAACGTCCACATCTATTGCCTGAGGGTCCCTTGACCTGGCGCAATACCTGTCCCGTTTTTTGTTCAGACGGGACGCCATCATGTCCACCTTTGGTATTTCCCAACGGTTTACAATCATGTGGAAAAAACTTCTCAATGAAGTTTCCACTCTCCCGGGTGGAGGTCGTGCTGAGGAAGTCTGCTTCCCAGTTTCCATTCCCGGGATGAAAAACTGCTGACAGTGTTATCACATGATTTTCCGCCCAGCGAAAAGTCCTTGCAGTTTCTGCCATTGCCCTCCTGCTTCTTGTGTCGCCCTGTCTGTTTACGTGGGCGACTGCCGTGATGTTTTTCCCACTGGATCAATACCGGCTGACCTTGAAGCAGAGGTCTTGCTAAGCTTAGAGCATTATAAATTTACCCTTAGCTCCAGTATATTTATGTGGAGAAAAGTCTCCATACTTGATCACACTCCCTGGAAATTTTTCCCTTGTGTGACTGCTCCCCAGCCTCTCAGGCTGGGCTCCGTGGTTACCAGCATCCAATCCTGAATGCCGAATCTGCGGCCCTCTAGAAGATGAGCACTCTATAACCACCACAGGAGAGACACCCTTGTCCTTGGATATTGGGTTATCCGCTGATGCATCTGAAGATGCGATCCGGACCATTTGTCCAGCAGATCCCACTGAAAAGTTCTTACGTGAAATCTGCCGAATGGAATTGCTTCGTAGGAAGCCACCATTTTTACCAGGACCCTTGTGCAATGATGCACTGTTTTTAGGAGGTTCCTGACTTGCTCGGATAACTCCCTGGCTTTCTCTTCCGGGAGAAACACCTTTTTCTGGACTGTGTCCAGAATCATCCCTAGGCACAGCAGACGTGTCGTCGGGATCAGCTGCGATTTTGGAATATTTAGAATCCACCCGTGCTGATTGTAGCAGTATCCGAGATAGTGCTACTCCGACCTCCAACTGTTCCCTGGACTATGCCCCTATCAGGAGATCGTCCAAGTAAGGGATAATTAAGACGCCTTTTCTTCGAAGAAGAATCATCAATTCGGCCATTACCTTGGTAAAGACCCCGGGGTGCCGTGGACAATCCAAACGGCAGCGTCTGAAACTGATAGTGACAGTTCTGCACCACGAACCTGAGGTACCCTTAGTGAGAAGGGCAAATTTGGGACATAGAGGTAAGCATCCCTGATGTCCCGGGACACTATATAGTCCCCTTCTTCCTGGTTCGTTATCACTGCTCTGAGTGACTTCATCTTAATTTGAACCTTTGTAAGTGTTCAAAAAAAATTTTTTAGAATAAGTCTCACCTAGCCTTCTGGCTTCAGTACCACAATATAGTGTGGAATAATACCCCTTTTCTGTAGTAGGAGGGGTAATTTAATTGTCACCTGCTGGGAACACAGCTTGTGAATTTTTTCCCATACTACCTCCTTGTCGGAGGGAGACTTGGTAAAGCAGACTTCAGGAGCCTGCGAAGGGGAAACGTCTCGACATTCCCATCTGTACCCCCGGGATACTACTTGTAGGATCCAGGGGTCCTGTACGGTCTCAGCGCCATGCTGAGAACTTGTCAGACGCGGTGGAACGCTTCTGTTCCTGGGAATAGGCTGCCTGTTGCAGTCTTCTTCCCTTTCCTCAATCCCTGGGCAGATATGATCTTATAGGGACGAGAGGACTGAGGCTGAAAAGACGGTGTCTTTTTCTGCAGAGATGTGACTTAGGGTAAAAAACGGTGGATTTTCCAGCAGTTGCCGTGACCACCAGGTCCGATGGACCGACCCCAAACAAGTCCTCTTCCTTTATACGGCCATACTGTGCCGTTTGGAATCTGCATCACCTGACCACTGTCGTGTCCATAACATCTTCTGGCAGTTATGGACATCGCGTTTATTCATGATGCCAGAGTGCAAATATCCCTCTGTGCATCTCGCATATATAGAAATGCTCTATAGTCAATAAAATACTGTCCCTGTCAAGGGTATCAATATTTTTAGTCAGGGAATCCGACCAAGCCACCCTAGCTCTGCACATCCAGGCTGAGGCGATCGCTGGCCGCAGTATAACACCAGTATGTGTGTATATACTTTTTATTATATTTTCCAGCCTTGTCAGCTGGTCCTTGAGGACGGCCCTATCTATAGACGGTACCGCCACTTGTTTTGATAAGCGTGTGAGCGCCTTATCCACCTTAAGGGGTGTTTCCCAACGCGCCCTAACTTCTGGCGGGAAAGGGTATACCGCCCATAATTTTCTATCGGGGGGAACCCACGCATCATCACACACTTTATTTAATTTATCTGATTCAGGAAAAACTATGGTAGTTTTTTCACATCCCACATAATACCCTCTTTTGTGGTACTTGTAGTATCAGAAATACGTAACACCTCCTTCATTGCCTTTAACGTGTGGCCCTAATAAGGAATACGTTTGTTTATTCACCGTCGACACTGGATTCAGTGTCCCTGTCTGTGTCTCGACCGACTAAAGTAAACGGGCGTTTTAAAACCCTTGACGGTGTTTTTGAGACGTCTGGACCGTACTAATTGTTTGTCGGCCGTCTCATGTCGTCAACCGACCTTGCAGCGTGTTGACATTATCACGTAATTTCCTAAATAAGCCATCCATTCCGGTGTCGACTCCCTAGAGAGTGACATCACCATTACAGGCAATTGCTCCGCCTCCTCACCAACATCGTCCTCCTACCTGTCGACACACACGTACCGACACACAGCACACACACAGGGAATGCTCTGATAGAGGACAGGACCCACTAGCCCTTTGGAGAGACAGAGGGAGAGTTTGCCAGCACACACCAAAAACGCTATAATTATATAGGGACAACCTTATATAAGTGTTTTCCCTTATAGCATCTTAATATATATATAAGCATATCGCCAAATTTGTGCCCCCCCTCTCTGTTTTAACCCTGTTTCTGTAGTGCAGTGCAGGGGAGAGCCTGGGAGCCTTCCCTCCAGCCTTTCTGTGAGGGAAAATGGCGCTGTGTGCTGAGGAGATAGTCCCCGCCCCTTTTTCGGCGGCCTCGTCTCCCGCTCTTAACGGATTCTGGCAGGGGTTAAATATCTCCATATAGCCTCCGGAGGCTATATGTGAGGTATTTTTAGCCAAAATAGGTATTCATTTGCCTCCCAGGGCGCCCCCCTCCCAGCGCCCTGCACCCTCAGTGACTGCCGTGTGAAGTGTGCTGAGAGGAAAATGGCGCACAGCTGCAGTGCTGTGCGCTACCTTTAGAAGACTGAGGAGTCTTCTGCCGCCGATTCTGGACCTCTTCTTACTTCAGCATCTGCAAGGGGGCCGGCGGCAAGGCTCCGGTGACCATCCAGGCTGTACCTGTGATCGTCCCTCTGGAGCTGATGTCCAGTAGCCAAGAAGCCAATCCATCCTGCACGCAGGTGAGTTCACTTCTTCTCCCCTAAGTCCCTCGTTGCAGTGATCCTGTTGCCAGCAGGACTCACTGTAAAATAAAAAACCTAAGCTAAACTTTCCTAAGCAGCTCTTTAGGAGAGCCACCTAGATTGCACCCTTCTCGGCCGGGCACAAAATCTAACTGGCTTGGAGGAGGGTCATAGGGGGAGGAGCCAGTGCACACCACCTGATCCTAAAGCTTTACTTTTTGTGCCCTGTCTCCTGCGGAGCCGCTATTCCCCATGGTCCTTTCAGGAACCCCAGCATCCACTAGGACGATAGAGAAATTATCAGTAATTAATAATCATTAATTACCTGTCCTGGGTCTTCTTCTGCTGTAGTTCCCCTTTGATCGTTGCTGTGAGAAGTTTGGAGTCAAGGTGGCTTGGCAAAAGGCAGGGATGTAGCTTGCTTGATGTTCCCCTCAAGTGTTGTGTCATGGAGAATGCCCACCTGGAAAAAGAGAGAAGCGTGATAATATGTTCCTGGCAGACATTGATACTTAGAAAAGACAAAGGTGCAACGTCGAGCATGCTAAAGATCTTGTCTTAACTCTAATATTATCTATTCACAGTTATCTTATCTATCTGTAACCATCCTTATCATGCTCGGCGCTGCAGGGTTGAGCAGGTGACTGGTGCTGTGGCGGACTGGGGTGCCACTACTAATACCTTACGCACAGCACTATGTACCCCCTCCTTGCCCCCCCAGTATGGCCTATCTGCTATCTGTCTGTGCCCCCTCCCTATTGATCTATTTTTAAAGTATCGATGTATACCAAAGAAATATTATCAGTAATTAATAATCATTAATTACCTGTCCTGGGCCTTCTTCTGCTGTAGTTCCCCTTTGATCGTTGCTGTGAGAAGTTTGGAGTCAAGGTGGCTTGGCAAAAGGCAGGGATGTAGCTTGCTTGATGTTCCCCTCACGTGTTGTGTCATGGAGAATGCCCACCTGGAAAAAGAGAGAAGCGTGATAATATGTTCCTGGCAGACATTGATACTTAGAAAAGACAAAGGTGCAACGTCGAGCATGCTAAAGATCTTGTCTTAACTCTAATATTATCTATTCACAGTTATCTTATCTATCTGTAACCATCCTTATCATGCTCGGCGCTGCAGGGTTGAGCAGGTGACTGGTGCTGTGGCGGACTGGGGTGCCACTACTAATACCTTACGCACAGCACTATGTACCCCCTCCTTGCCCCCCCAGTATGGCCTATCTGCTATCTGTCTGTGCCCCTTCCCTATTGATCTATTTTTAAAGCATCGATGTATACCAAAGAAATATTATCAGTAATTAATAATCATTAATTACCTGTCCTGGGTCTTCTTCTGCTGTAGTTCCCCTTTGATCGTTGCTGTGAGAAGTTTGGAGTCAAGGTGGCTTGGCAAAAGGCAGGGATGTAGCTTGCTTGATGTTCCCCTCAAGTGTTGTGTCATGGAGAATGCCCACCTGGAAAAAGAGAGAAGCGTGATAATATGTTCCTGGCAGACATTGATACTTAGAAAAGACAAAGGTGCAACGTCGAGCATGCTATTGATGTTGTCTTAACTCTAATATTATCTATTTACAGTTACCTTATCTATCTTATGTATCTATAACCATCCTTATCATGCTCGGCGCTGCAGGGGTGAGCAGGTGACTGGTGCTGTGGCGGACTGGGGTGCCACTACTAATACCTTACGCACAGCACTACGTACCCCTAACCACCTCCTTGCCCCCCAGTATGGCCTATCTGCTATCTGTCTGTGCCCCTACCCTATTTTTAAAGCATCGATATATACCAAAGAAATATTATCAGTAATTAATAATCATTAATTACCTGTCCTGGGTCTTGTTCTGCTGTAGTTCCCCTTTGATCGTTGCTGTGAGAAGTTTGGAGTCAAGGTGGCTTGGCAAAAGGCAGGGATGTAGCTTGCTTGATGTTCCCCTCACGTGTTGTGTCATGGAGAATGCTCAACTGGAAAAAGAGAGAGGCGTGATAATATGTTCCTGGCAGACATTGATACTTAGAAAAGACAAAGTTGCAACGTCGAGCATGCTAAAGATCTTGTCTTAACTCTAATATTATCTATTTACAGTTATCTTATCTATCTTATCTATCTGTAACCATCCTTATCATGCTCGGCGCTGCAGGGTTGAGCAGGTGACTGGTGCTGTGGCGCACTGGGGTGCCACTACTAATACCTTACGCACAGCACTACGTACCCCCTCCTTGCCCCCCCCCCCCCCCAGTATGGCCTATCTGCCATCTGTCTGTGCCCCTTCCCTATTGGACTATTTTTAAAGCATCAATGTATACCAAAGAAATATTATCAGTAATTAATAATCATTAATTACCTGTCCTGGGTCTTCTTCTGCTGTAGTTCCCCTTTGATCGTTGCGGTGAAAAGTTTGGAGTCAAGGTGGCTTGGCAAAAGGCAGGGATGTAGCTTGCTTGATGTTCCCCTCACGTATTGTGTCATGGAGAATGCCCACCTGGAAAAAGAGAGAAGTGTGATAATATGTTCCTGGCAGACATTGATACTTAGAAAAGACAAAGGTGCAACGTCGAGCATGCTAAAGATCTTGTCTTAACTCTAATATTATCTATTTACAGTTATCTTATCTATCTTATCTATCTGTAACCATCCTTATCATGCTCGGCGCTGCAGGGTTGAGCAGGTGACTGGTGCTGTGGCGCACTGGGGTGCCACTACTAATACCTTACGCACAGCACTATGTACCCCCTCCTTGCCCCCCCCAGTATGGCCTATCTGCAATCTGTCTGTGCCCCTTCCCTATTGCCCTATTTTTAAAGTATCGATGTATACCAAAGAAATATTATCAGTAATTAATAATCATTAATTACCTGTCCTGGGTCTTCTTCTGCTGTAGTTCCCCTTTGATCGTTGCCGTGAGAAGTTTGGAGTCAAGATGGCTTGGCAAAAGGCAGGGATGTATCTTGCTTGATGTTCCCCTCACGTGTTGTGTCATGGAGAATGCCCACCTGGAAAAAGAGAGAAGCGTGATAATATGTTCCTGGCAGACATTGATACTTAGAAAAGACAAAGGTGCAACGTCGAGCATGCTAAAGATCTTGTCTAAACTCTAATATTATCTATTCACAGTTATCTTATCTATCTGTAACCATCCTTATCATGCTCGGCGCTGCAGGGTTGAGCAGGTGACTGGTGCTGTGGCGGACTGGGGTGCCACAACTAATACCTTACACACAGCACTATGTACCCCCTCCTTGCCCCCCCAGTATGGCCTATCTGCTATCTGTCTGTGCCTCCTCCCTATTGATCTATTTTTAAAGCATCGATGTATACCAAAGAAATATTATCAGTAATTAATAATCATTAATTACCTGTCCTGGGTCTTCTTCTGCTGTAGTTCCCCTTTGATCGTTGCTGTGAGAAGTTTGGAGTCAAGGTGGCTTGGCAAAAGGCAGGGATGTTGCTTGCTTGATGTTCCCCTCACGTGTTGTGTCATGGAGAATGCCCACCTGGAAAAAGAGAGAAGCGTGATAATATGTTCCTGGCAGACATTGATACTTAGAAAAGACAAAGGTGCAACGTCGAGCATGCTAAAGATCTTGTCTTAACTCTAATATTATCTATTCACAGTTATCTTATCTATCTGTAACCATCCTTATCATGCTCGGCGCTGCAGGGTTGAGCAGGTGACTGGTGCTGTGGCGGACTGGGGTGCCACTACTAATACCTTACGCACAGCACTATGTACCCCCTCCTTGCCCCCCCAGTATGGCCTATCTGCTATCTGTCTGTGCCCCCTCCCTATTGATCTATTTTTAAAGCATCGATGTATACCAAAGAAATATTATCAGTAATTAATAATCATTAATTACCTGTCCTGGGTCTTCTTCTGCTGTAGTTCCCCTTTGATCGTTGCTGTGAGAAGTTTGGAGTCAAGGTGGCTTGGCAAAAGGCAGGGATGTAGCTTGCTTGATGTTCCCCTCACGTGTTGTGTCATGGAGAATGCCCACCTGGAAAAAGAGAGAAGCGTGATAATATGTTCCTGGCAGACATTGATACTTAGAAAAGACAAAGGTGCAACGTCGAGCATGCTAAAGATCTTGTCTTAACTCTAATATTATCTATTCACAGTTATCTTATCTATCTGTAACCATCCTTATCATGCTCTGCGCTGCAGGGTTGAGCAGGTGACTGGTGCTGTGGCGGACTGGGGTGCCACTACTAATACCTTACGCACAGCACTATGTACCCCCTCCTTGCCCCCCCAGTATGGCCTATCTGCTATCTGTCTGTGCCCCTTCCCTATTGATCTATTTTTAAAGCATCGATGTATACCAAAGAAATATTATCAGTAATTAATAATCATTAATTACCTGTCCTGGGTCTTCTTCTGCTGTAGTTCCCCTTTGATCGTTGCTGTGAGAAGTTTGGAGTCAAGGTGGCTTGGCAAAAGGCAGGGATGTAGCTTGCTTGATGTTCCCCTCAAGTGTTGTGTCATGGAGAATGCCCACCTGGAAAAAGAGAGAAGCGTGATAATATGTTCCTGGCAGACATTGATACTTAGAAAAGACAAAGGTGCAACGTCGAGCATGCTAATGATGTTGTCTTAACTCTAATATTATCTATTTACAGTTACCTTATCTATCTTATGTATCTATAACCATCCTTATCATGCTCGGCGCTGCAGGGGTGAGCAGGTGACTGGTGCTGTGGCAGACTGGGGTGCCACTACTAATACCTTACGCACAGCACTACGTACCCCTAACCACCTCCTTGCCCCCCAGTATGGCCTATCTGCTATCTGTCTGTGCCCCTACCCTATTTTTAAAGCATCGATGTATACCAAAGAAATATTATCAGTAATTAATAATCATTAATTACCTGTCCTGGGTCTTCTTCTGCTGTAGTTCCCCTTTGATCGTTGCTGTGAGAAGTTTGGAGTCAAGGTGGCTTGGCAAACGGCAGGGATGTAGCTTGCTTGATGTTCCCCTCACGTGTTGTGTCATGGAGAATGCTCAACTGGAAAAAGAGAGAAGCGTGATAATATGTTCCTGGCAGACATTGATACTTAGAAAAGACAAAGTTGCAACGTCGAGTATGCTAATGATCTTGTCCTAACTCTAATATTATCTATTTACAGTTATCTATCTTATGTATCTATAACCATCCTTATCATGCTCGGCGCTGCAGGGGTGAGCAGGTGACTGGTGCTGTGGCGCACTGGGGTGCCACTACTAATACCTTACGCACAGCACTATGTACCCCCTCCTTGCCCCCCCCAGTATGGCCTATCTGCAATCTGTCTGTGCCCCTTCCCTATTGCCCTATTTTTAAAGCATCGATGTATACCAAAGAAATATTATCAGTAATTAATAATCATTAATTACCTGTCCTGGGTCTTCTTCTGCTGTAGTTCCCCTTTGATCGTTGCCGTGAGAAGTTTGGAGTCAAGATGGCTTGGCAAAAGGCAGGGATGTATCTTGCATGATGTTCCCCTCACGTGTTGTGTCATGGAGAATGCCCACCTGGAAAAAGAGAGAAGCGTGATAATATGTTCCTGGCAGACATTGATACTTAGAAAAGACAAAGGTGCAACGTCGAGCATGCTAAAGATCTTGTCTTAACTCTAATATTATCTATTCACAGTTATCTTATCTATCTGTAACCATCCTTATCATGCTCGGCGCTGCAGGGTTGAGCAGGTGACTGGTGCTGTGGCGGACTGGGGTGCCACAACTAATACCTTACGCACAGCACTATGTACCCCCTCCTTGCCCCCCCAGTATGGCCTATCTGCTATCTGTCTGTGCCTCCTCCCTATTGATCTATTTTTAAAGCATCGATGTATACCAAAGAAATATTATCAGTAATTAATAATCATTAATTACCTGTCCTGGGTCTTCTTCTGCTGTAGTTCCCCTTTGATTGTTGCTGTGAGAAGTTTGGAGTCAAGGTGGCTTGGCAAAAGGCAGGGATGTTGCTTGCTTGATGTTCCCCTCACGTGTTGTGTCATGGAGAATGCCCACCTGGAAAAAGAGAGAAGCGTGATAATATGTTTCTGGCAGACATTGATACTTAGAAAAGACAAAGGTGCAACGTCGAGCATGCTAAAGATCTTGTCTTAACTCTAATATTATCTATTCACAGTTATCTTATCTATCTGTAACCATCCTTATCATGCTCGGCGCTGCAGGGTTGAGCAGGTGACTGGTGCTGTGGCGGACTGGGGTGCCACTACTAATACCTTACGCACAGCACTATGTACCCCCTCCTTGCCCCCCCAGTATGGCCTATCTGCTATCTGTCTGTGCCCCCTCCCTATTGATCTATTTTTAAAGCATCGATGTATACCAAAGAAATATTATCAGTAATTAATAATCATTATTTACCTGTCCTGGGTCTTCTTCTGCTGTAGTTCCCCTTTGATCGTTGCTGTGAGAAGTTTGGAGTCAAGGTGGCTTGGCAAAAGGCAGGGATGTAGCTTGCTTGATGTTCCCCTCACGTGTTGTGTCATGGAGAATGCCCACCTGGAAAAAGAGAGAAGCGTGATAATATGTTCCTGGCAGACATTGATACTCAGAAAAGACAAAGGTGCAACGTCGAGCATGCTAAAGATCTTGTCTTAACTCTAATATTATCTATTCACAGTTATCTTATCTATCTGTAACCATCCTTATCATGCTCGGCGCTGCAGGGTTGAGCAGGTGACTGGTGCTGTGGCGGACTGGGGTGCCACTACTAATACCTTACGCACAGCACTATGTACCCCCTCCTTGCCCCCCCAGTATGGCCTATCTGCTATCTGTCTGTGCCCCTTCCCTATTGATCTATTTTTAAAGCATCGATGTATACCAAAGAAATATTATCAGTAATTAATAATCATTAATTACCTGTCCTGGGTCTTCTTCTGCTGTAGTTCCCCTTTGATCGTTGCTGTGAGAAGTTTGGAGTCAAGGTGGCTTGGCAAAAGGCAGGGATGTAGCTTGCTTGATGTTCCCCTCAAGTGTTGTGTCATGGAGAATGCCCACCTGGAAAAAGAGAGAAGCGTAATAATATGTTCCTGGCAGACATTGATACTTAGAAAAGACAAAGGTGCAACGTCGAGCATGCTAAAGATCTTGTCTTAACTCTAATATTATCTATTCACAGTTATCTATCTGTAACCATCCTTATCATGCTCGGCGCTGCAGGGTTGAGCAGGTGACTGGTGCTGTGGCGGACTTGGGTGCCACTACTAATACCTTACGCACAGCACTATGTACCCCCTCCTTGCCCCCCCAGTATGGCCTATCTGCTATCTGTCTGTGCCCCCTCCCTATTGATCTATTTTAAAGTATCGATGTATACCAAAGAAATATTATCAGTAATTAATAATCATTAATTACCTGTCCTGGGTCTTCTTCTGCTGTAGTTCCCCTTTGATCGTTGCTGTGAGAAGTTTGGAGTCAAGGTGGCTTGGCAAAAGGCAGGGATGTAGCTTGCTTGATGTTCCCCTCACGTGTTGTGTCATGGAGAATGCCCACCTGGAAAAAGAGAGAAGCGTGATAATATGTTCCTGGCAGACATTGATACTTAGAAAAGACAAAGGTGCAACGTCGAGCATGCTAAAGATCTTGTCTTAACTCTAATATTATCTATTCACAGTTATCTTATCTATCTGTAACCATCCTTATCATGCTCGGCGCTGCAGGGTTGAGCAGGTGACTGGTGCTGTGGCGGACTGGGGTGCCACTACTAATACCTTACGCACAGCACTATGTACCCCCTCCTTGCCCCCCCAGTATGGCCTATCTGCTATCTGTCTGTGCCCCTTCCCTATTGATCTATTTTTAAAGCATCGATGTATACCAAAGAAATATTATCAGTAATTAATAATCATTAATTACCTGTCCTGGGTCTTCTTCTGCTGTAGTTCCCCTTTGATCGTTGCTGTGAGAAGTTTGGAGTCAAGGTGGCTTGGCAAAAGGCAGGGATGTAGCTTGCTTGATGTTCCCCTCAAGTGTTGTGTCATGGAGAATGCCCACCTGGAAAAAGAGAGAAGCGTGATAATATGTTCCTGGCAGACATTGATACTTAGAAAAGACAAAGGTGCAACGTCGAGCATGCTAAAGATCTTGTCTTAACTCTAATATTATCTATTCACAGTTATCTTATCTATCTGTAACCATCCTTATCATGCTCGGCGCTGCAGGGTTGAGCAGGTGACTGGTGCTGTGGCGGACTGGGGTGCCACTACTAATACCTTACGCACAGCACTATGTACCCCCTCCTTGCCCCCCCAGTATGGCCTATCTGCTATCTGTCTGTGCCCCCTCCCTATTGATCTATTTTTAAAGTATCGATGTATACCAAAGAAATATTATCAGTAATTAATAATCATTAATTACCTGTCCTGGGTCTTCTTCTGCTGTAGTTCCCCTTTGATCGTTGCTGTGAGAAGTTTGGAGTCAAGGTGGCTTGGCAAAAGGCAGGGATGTAGCTTGCTTGATGTTCCCCTCACGTGTTGTGTCATGGAGAATGCCCACCTGGAAAAAGAGAGAAGCGTGATAATATGTTCCTGGCAGACATTGATACTTAGAAAAGACAAAGGTGCAACGTCGAGCATGCTAAAGATCTTGTCTTAACTCTAATATTATCTATTCACAGTTATCTTATCTATCTGTAACCATCCTTATCATGCTCGGCGCTGCAGGGTTGAGCAGGTGACTGGTGCTGTGGCGGACTGGGGTGCCACTACTAATACCTTACGCACAGCACTATGTACCCCCTCCTTGCCCCCCCAGTATGGCCTATCTGCTATCTGTCTGTGCCCCTTCCCTATTGATCTATTTTTAAAGCATCGATGTATACCAAAGAAATATTATCAGTAATTAATAATCATTAATTACCTGTCCTGGGTCTTCTTCTGCTGTAGTTCCCCTTTGATCGTTGCTGTGAGAAGTTTGGAGTCAAGGTGGCTTGGCAAAAGGCAGGGATGTAGCTTGCTTGATGTTCCCCTCAAGTGTTGTGTCATGGAGAATGCCCACCTGGAAAAAGAGAGAAGCGTGATAATATGTTCCTGGCAAACATTGATACTTAGAAAAGACAAAGGTGCAACGTCGAGCATGCTATTGATGTTGTCTTAACTCTAATATTATCTATTTACAGTTACCTTATCTATCTTATGTATCTATAACCATCCTTATCATGCTCGGCGCTGCAGGGGTGAGCAGGTGACTGGTGCTGTGGCGGACTGGGGTGCCACTACTAATACCTTACGCACAGCACTACGTACCCCTAACCACCTCCTTGCCCCCCAGTATGGCCTATCTGCTATCTGTCTGTGCCCCTACCCTATTTTTAAAGCATCGATATATACCAAAGAAATATTATCAGTAATTAATAATCATTAATTACCTGTCCTGGGTCTTGTTCTGCTGTAGTTCCCCTTTGATCGTTGCTGTGAGAAGTTTGGAGTCAAGGTGGCTTGGCAAAAGGCAGGGATGTAGCTTGCTTGATGTTCCCCTCACGTGTTGTGTCATGGAGAATGCTCAACTGGAAAAAGAGAGAGGCGTGATAATATGTTCCTGGCAGACATTGATACTTAGAAAAGACAAAGTTGCAACGTCGAGCATGCTAAAGATCTTGTCTTAACTCTAATATTATCTATTTACAGTTATCTTATCTATCTTATCTATCTGTAACCATCCTTATCATGCTCGGCGCTGCAGGGTTGAGCAGGTGACTGGTGCTGTGGCGCACTGGGGTGCCACTACTAATACCTTACGCACAGCACTACGTACCCCCTCCTTGCCCCCCCCCCCCCCCCAGTATGGCCTATCTGCCATCTGTCTGTGCCCCTTCCCTATTGGACTATTTTTAAAGCATCAATGTATACCAAAGAAATATTATCAGTAATTAATAATCATTAATTACCTGTCCTGGGTCTTCTTCTGCTGTAGTTCCCCTTTGATCGTTGCCGTGAAAAGTTTGGAGTCAAGGTGGCTTGGCAAAAGGCAGGGATGTAGCTTGCTTGATGTTCCCCTCACGTATTGTGTCATGGAGAATGCCCACCTGGAAAAAGAGAGAAGTGTGATAATATGTTCCTGGCAGACATTGATACTTAGAAAAGACAAAGGTGCAACGTCGAGCATGCTAAAGATCTTGTCTAAACTCTAATATTATCTATTCACAGTTATCTTATCTATCTGTAACCATCCTTATCATGCTCGGCGCTGCAGAGTTGAGCAGGTGGCTGGTGCTGTGGCGGACTGGGGTGCCACTACTAATACCTTACGCACAGCACTATGTACCCCCTCCTTGCCCCCCCAGTATGGCCTATCTGCTATCTGTCTGTGCCTCCTCCCTATTGATCTATTTTTAAAGCATCGATGTATACCAAAGAAATATTATCAGTAATTAATAATCATTAATTACCTGTCCTGGGTCTTCTTCTGCTGTAGTTCCCCTTTGATCGTTGCTGTGAGAAGTTTGGAGTCAAGGTGGCTTGGCAAAAGGCACGGATGTAGCTTGCTTGATGTTCCCCTCACGTGTTGTGTCATGGAGAATGCCCACCTGGAAAAAGAGAGAAGCGTGATAATATGTTCCTGGCAGACATTGATACTTACAAAAGACAAAGGTGCAACGTCGAGCATGCTAAAGATCTTGTCTTAACTCTAATATTATCTATTTACAGTTACCTTATCTATCTTATGTATCTATAACCATCCTTATCATGCTCGGCGCTGCAGGGTTGAGCAGGTGACTGGTGCTGTGGCGGACTGGGGTGCCACTACTAATACCTTACGCACAGCACTATGTACCCCCTCCTTGCCCCCCCAGTATGGCCTATCTGCTATCTGTCTGTGCCCCTTCCCTATTGATCTATTTTTAAGGCATCGATGTATACCAAAGAAATATTATCAGTAATTAATAATCATTAATTACCTGTCCTGGGTCTTCTTCTGCTGTAGTTCCCCTTTGATCGTTGCTGTGAGAAGTTTGGAGTCAAGGTGGCTTGGCAAAAGGCAGGGATGTAGCTTGCTTGATGTTCCCCTCAAGTGTTGTGTCATGGAGAATGCCCACCTGGAAAAAGAGAGAAGCGTGATAATATGTTCCTGGCAGACATTGATACTTAGAAAAGACAAAGGTGCAACGTCGAGCATGCTAATGATGTTGTCTTAACTCTAATATTATCTATTTACAGTTACCTTATCTATCTTATGTATCTATAACCATCCTTATCATGCTCGGCGCTGCAGGGGTGAGCAGGTGACTGGTGCTGTGGCGGACTGGGGTGCCACTACTAATACCTTACGCACAGCACTACGTACCCCTAACCCCCTCCTTGCCCCCCAGTATGGCCTATCTGCTATCTGTCTGTGCCCCTACCCTATTTTTAAAGCATCGATGTATACCAAAGAAATATTATCAGTAATTAATAATCATTAATTACCTGTCCTGGGTCTTCTTCTGCTGTAGTTCCCCTTTGATCGTTGCCGTGAAAAGTTTGGAGTCAAGGTGGCTTGGCAAAAGGCAGGGATGTATCTTGCTTGATGTTCCCCTCACGTGTTGTGTCATGGAGAATGCTCAACTGGAAAAAGAGAGAAGCGTGATAATATGTTCCTGGCAGACATTGATACTTAGAAAAGACAAATTTGCAACGTCGAGCATGCTAAAGATCTTGTCTTAACTCTAATATTATCTATTTACAGTTATCTTATCTATCTGTAACCATCCTTATCATGCTCGGCGCTGCAGGGTTGAGCAGGTGACTGGTGCTGTGGCGCACTGGGGTGCCACTACTAATACCTTACGCACAGCACTACGTACCCCCTCCTTGCCCCCCCCCCCCCCCCCCCCAGTATGGCCTATCAGCCATCTGTCTGTGCCCCTTCCCTATTGGACAATTTTTAAAGCATCAATGTATACCAAAGAAATATTATCAGTAATTAATAATCATTAATTACCTGTCCTGGGTCTTCTTCTGCTGTAGTTCCCCTTTGATCGTTGCCGTGAAAAGTTTGGAGTCAAGGTGGCTTGGCAAAAGGCAGGGATGTATCTTGCTTGATGTTCCCCTCACGTGTTGTGTCATGGAGAATGCCCACCTGGAAAAAGAGAGAAGCGTGATAATATGTTCCTGGCAGACATTGATACTTAGAAAAGACAAAAGTGCAACGTCGAGCATGCTAAAGATCTTGTCTTAACTCTAATATTATCTATTCACAGTTATCTTATCTATCTGTAACCATCCTTATCATGCTCGGCGCTGCAGAGTTGAGCAGGTGACTGGTGCTGTGGCGGACTGGGGTGCCACTACTAATACCTTACGCACAGCACTATGTACCCCCTCCTTGCCCCCCCAGTATGGCCTATCTGCTATCTGTCTGTGCCTCCTCCCTATTGATCTATTTTTAAAGCATCGATGTATACCAAAGAAATATTATCAGTAATTAATAATCATTAATTACCTGTCCTGGGTCTTCTTCTGCTGTAGTTCCCCTTTGATCGTTGCTGTGAGAAGTTTGGAGTCAAGGTGGCTTGGCAAAAGGCACGGATGTAGCTTGCTTAATGTTCCCCTCACGTGTTGTGTCATGGAGAATGCCCACCTGGAAAAAGAGAGAAGCGTGATAATATGTTCCTGGCAGACATTGATACTTAGAAAAGACAAAGGTGCAACGTCGAGCATGCTAAAGATCTTGTCTTAACTCTAATATTATCTATTCACAGTTATCTTATCTATCTGTAACCATCCTTATCATGCTCGGCGCTGCAGGGTTGAGCAGGTGACTGGTGCTGTGGCGGACTGGGGTGCCACTACTAATACCTTACGCACAGCACTATGTACCCCCTCCTTGCCCCCCCCAGTATGGCCTATCTGTTATCTGTCTGTGCCCCTTCCCTATTGATCTATTTTTAAAGCATTGATGTATACCAAAGAAATATTATCAGTAATTAATAATCATTAATTACCTGTCCTGGGTCTTCTTCTGCTGTAGTTCCCCTTTGATCGTTGCTGTGAGAAGTTTGGAGTCAAGGTGGCTTGGCAAAAGGCAGGGATGTAGCTTGCTTGATGTTCCCCTCACGTGTTGTGTCATGGAGAATGCCCACCTGGAAAAAGAGAGAAGCGTGATAATATGTTCCTGGTAGACATTGATACTTAGAAAAGACAAAGGTGCAACGTCGAGCATGCTAAAGATCTTGTCTTAACTCTAATATTATCTATTCACAGTTATCTTATCTATCTGTAACCATCCTTATCATGCTCGGCGCTGCAGGGTTGAGCAGGTGACTGGTGCTGTGGCGGACTGGGGTGCCACTACTAATACCTTACGCACAGCACTATGTACCCCCTCCTTGCCCCCCCAGTATGGCCTATCTGCTATCTGTCTGTGCCCCCTCCCTATTGATCTATTTTTAAAGCATCGATGTATACCAAAGAAATATTATCAGTAATTAATAATCATTAATTACCTGTCCTGGGTCTTCTTCTGCTGTAGTTCCCCTTTGATCGTTGCTGTGAGAAGTTTGGAGTCAAGGTGGCTTGGCAAAAGGCACGGATGTAGCTTGCTTGATGTTCCCCTCACGTGTTGTGTCATGGAGAATGCCCACCTGGAAAAAGAGAGAAGCGTGATAATATGTTCCTGGCAGACATTGATACTTAGAAAAGACAAAGGTGCAACGTCGAGCATGCTAAAGATCTTGTCTTAACTCTAATATTATCTATTCACAGTTATCTTATCTATCTGTAACCATCCTTATCATGCTCGGCGCTGCAGGGTTGAGCAGGTGACTGGTGCTGTGGCGGACTGGGGTGCCACTACTAATACCTTACGCACAGCACTATGTACCCCCTCCTTGCCCCCCCAGTATGGCCTATCTGCTATCTGTCTGTGCCCCTTCCCTATTGCTCTATTTTTAAAGCATCGATGTAAACCAAAGAAATATTATCAGTAATTAATAATCATTGATTACCTGTCCTGGGTCTTCTTCTGCTGTAGTTCCCCTTTGATCGTTGCTGTGAAAAGTTTGGAGTCAAGGTGGCTTGGCAAAAGGCAGGGATGTAGCTTGCTTGATGTTCCCCTCACGTGTTGTGTCATGGAGAATGCCCACCTGGAAAAAGAGAGAAGCGTGATAATATGTTCCTGGCAGACATTGATACTTAGAAAAGACAAAGTTGCAACGTCGAGTATGCTAATGATCTTGTCCTAACTCTAATATTATCTATTTACAGTTATCTATCTTATGTATCTATAACCATCCTTATCATGCTCGGCGCTGCAGGGGTGAGCAGGTGACTGGTGCTGTGGCGCACTGGGGTGCCACTACTAATACCTTACGCACAGCACTACGTACCCCCTCCTTGCCCCCCCCAGTATGGCCTATCTGCAATCTGTCTGTGCCCCTTCCCTATTGCCCTATTTTTAAAGCATCGATGTATACCAAAGAAATATTATCAGTAATTAATAATCATTAATTACCTGTCCTGGGTCTTCTTCTGCTGTAGTTCCCCTTTGATCGTTGCTGTGAGAAGTTTGGAGTCAAGGTGGCTTGGCAAAAGGCAGGGATGTAGCTTGATATACAACAATTTCACCAATCTTGTATCCCTCGGCGCTAGAGAACTCTGATGAATGAGATTTCTTATGGAAGTGTTCACTCTTTCCTGTGTATTTCCTTTAAGGAAGAGAAAAAAACTCTTCATAGGGCAGGACCGTTTGTTCTCAAAAGACCAAATATTCAATATTAAGATGGACTCCTACCATATGTGCTGGTCTACAGTGAAAGTAGACAAATAAGCAGTTTTATTGAGAGGGTATTCCCACCGTGGATAAGTAGCCGCGTATCCTCAAAAGCAATAAAAACACATCATAGGGTAATCAACTTCCAATATATGGGCATCAACAATGTTGTGATGGACTCTTACCCTATATATTGGTCTACCATTCTAGTAGACAAATATGCAGTTGTATTTAGATGGTTTTCCCCACCATAAGTGCTCGGCTGGATATCCTCAAAAATAAGTAGAAAAAGGCCGCCATAGCATAATAAAATTTAATCACAATAAAACATACAAAATGTGCAAAAAAAGCAGTCGTACTAGACTCTCACCCTGTGGATTGGTCCACTCCGAAAAGTAGACAAACAGATATAAGATGGTATACAAACAGGCGTCCCTGCAAGCTCTTATCCAACCCAGGTGGTAGTCCAGACTCCTGCCTTCAACCTCAGTGCGACGCGTTTCGATACTTCCCAGTATCTTTTTCAGAGCATAATGAGGTTGTGGTGGTGGCGGGTTTTTATACCTGTCCTTGGTAAATCCTAATTCCAGACACAGACAACTAACCACTATTCAGTGCCTATCCTAACTATTGCACAATCCCAATGTATGAGTCCAGGCCGGTGTATCTGTAAGATTTCCCATAACGAGATTTCCAATTGCGGGCAGCTGTGTTCCTTGCGCCAGTCTCCACGCTGATGACGAACTTCCTGTTCCCGCCGGAAGTTACGTCATGCGTTCCAACGGCGGTTACGGAAGTGATGTGTTGCGTTCCACACTCTCCGCTGATGACAGCCGCTTGTCTTAGTCTCTCATAGAGGAGATGGTGCTGCAGTTCGTCTTATCATTTAGCCTGCGTGCAATGTTCTTCATATCGACCACATGTCACAAAAATAAAAATATATTAAAAACGGACAATGTACAGGTTGAGTATCCCTTATCCAAAATGCTTGGGACCAGAGGTATTTTGGATATCGGATTTTTCCGTATTTTGGAATAATTGCATACCATAATGAGATATCATGGTGATGGGACCTAAATCTAAGCACAGAATGCATTTATGTTTCATATATACCTTATACATACAGCCTGAAGTTAATTTTAGCCAATATTTTTCATAAATTTGTGCATTAAACAATGTGTGTGTACATACACACAATTCATTTATGTTTCATATACACCTTATACACACAGCCTGAAGGTCATTTAATACAATCTTTTTTATAACATTGTGTATTAAACAAAGTTTGTGTACATTGAGCCATCAAAAAAACAAATGTTTCACTATCTCACTCTCACTCAAAAAAGTCCGTAATTCGGAATATTCCGTATTTCGGAATATTTGGATATGGGATACTCAACCTGTATTACATTTAAAAAGGACATTTATTACATTTAAAAACCTTAAAGGAACCATTTAACTTCAAAATCCTTGTTTAGTCCGGTCGGAACAAGGGTTTTGTGTCTAAAAATAAAATTAATTTCTTCTTTAGCAAGTTTAGTGTTAATATCAGTTTCTCTCAAACCAAGGGTGATTTTTTTGAGGCCATAAAAATTCTTTATTTTTGAAGGATCACAGTTATGAGTATTTTTAAAATGCAGGGAGAGGGCATGAGTGTCTAATCGTTTACGTATGTTCCTTATGTGCTCCCCAATTCTTATTTTCAATTGTCTACTTGTCCTACCGCATTCCCCCGCATTTTCCTGTAGGTGTTTTTATCCTCCAACTGTCTTAAAATTTCTCCTTCATAAGTGGTTATGAGGAGGAAGAAATCGACACAGTTCTGAATGTAGTAAAGGATTCAGATCGTGAAAGCTTAATCTCGATACCTACGAAAAGACAAACAGGTCAATCAGATACAGACAGGTTTAAGTGGTCTTTTGTGTCAGACTTCTCCTCCCAACACCACGAGGTGGTCAAAATCTTTAGAAAACATTGGGGGATCCTAAAAAAGGACCCGGTATTGGGAAAAGAATTACCGGAGTTTCCGGTCTGTATTTTTAGAAAGGCCCCAAACCTTAGACAGAAACTGGTTAAGAGTTTCCACTCTAATGTAAATAAAAATAGAGGGATTGTCTCTGAGGGTTTCTATAGATGTGGCACCTGTATAGGATGCAAATGTGTTCCCAATACTTTTGGGAAAAAGGCCACCAAAATAGACATCAATAATAAAATGGTGACTATTAAAGATTTTGTCACCTGCCACACATCTAATGTCATCTACGGGATAGAATGTGAGTGTGGCAAATTCTATATTGGTAGGACAAGTAGACAATTGAAAATAAGAATTGGGGAGCACATAAGGAACATACGTAAAGGATTAGACACTCATGCCCTCTCCCTGCATTTTAAAAATACTCATAACTGTGATCCTTCAAAAATAAAGAATTTTTATGGCCTCAAAAAAATCACCCTTGGTTTGAGAGAAACTGATATTAACACTAAACTTGCTAAAGAAGAAATGAATTTTATTTTTAGACACAAAACCCTTGTTCCGACCGGACTAAACAAGGATTTTGAAGTTAAATGGTTCCTTTAAGGTTTTTAAATGTAATAAATGTCATTTTTAAATGTAATACATTGTCCGTTTTTAATATATTTTTATTTTTGTGACATGTGGTCGATATGAAGAACATTGCACGCAGGCTAAATGATAAGACGAACTGCAGCACCATCTCCTCTATGAGAGACTAACACAAGCGGCTGTCATCAGCGGAGAGTGTGGAACGCAACACATCACTTCCGTAACCGCCGTTGGAACGCATGACGTAACTTCCGGCGGGAACAGGAAGTTCGTCATCAGCGCGGAGACTGGCGCAAGGAACACAGCTGCCCGCAATTGGAAATCTCGTTATGGGAAATCTTACAGATACACCGGCCTGGACTCATACATTGGGATTGTGCAATAGTTAGGATAGGCACTGAATAGTGGTTAGTTGTCTGTGTCTGGAATTAGGATTTACCAAGGACAGGTATAAAAACCCGCCACCACCACAACCTCATTATGCTCTGAAAAAGATACTGGGAAGTATCGAAACGCGTCGCACTGAGGTTGAAGGCAGGAGTCTGGACTACCACCTGGGTTGGATAAGAGCTTGCAGGGACGCCTGTTTGTATACCATCTTATATCTGTTTGTCTACTTTTCGGAGTGGACCAATCCACAGGGTGAGAGTCTAGTACGACTGCTTTTTTTGCACATTTTGTATGTTTTATTGTGATTAAATTTTATTATGCTATGGCGGCCTTTTTCTACTTATTTTTGAGGATATCCAGCCGAGCACTTATGGTGGGGAAAACCATCTAAATACAACTGCATATTTGTCTACTAGAATGGTAGACCAATATATAGGGTAAGAGTCCATCACAACATTGTTGATGCCCATATATTGGAAGTTGATTACCCTATGATGTGTTTTTATTGCTTTTGAGGATACGCGGCTACTTATCCACGGTGGGAATACCCTCTCAATAAAACTGCTTATTTGTCTACTTTCACTGTAGACCAGCACATATGGTAGGAGTCCATCTTAATATTGAATATTTGGTCTTTTGAGAACAAACGGTCCTGCCCTATGAAGAGTTTTTTTCTCTTCCTTAAAGGAAATACACAGGAAAGAGTGAACACTTCCATAAGAAATCTCATTCATCAGAGTTCTCTAGCGCCGAGGGATACAAGATTGGTGAAATTGTTGTATATTGTGTTTTGTTTTGGGAGTGTTTGGTGACACTCTTCATCAATTGTATCACACAGGCTGCTTGTTGCGCAGGAGTGGGGCTCATAAAGTTTTTTACTAGGGATGTAGCTTGCTTGATGTTCCCCTCACGTGTTGTGTCATGGAGAATGCCCACCTGGAAAAAGAGAGAAGCGTGATAATATGTTCCTGGCAGACATTGATACTTAGAAAAGACAAAGGTGCAACGTCGAGCATGCTAAAGATCTTGTCTTAACTCTAATATTATCTATTCACAGTTATCTTATCTATCTGTAACCATCCTTATCATGCTCGGCGCTGCAGGGTTGAGCAGGTGACTGGTGCTGTGGCGGACTGGGGTGCCACTACTAATACCTTACGCACAGCACTATGTACCCCCTCCATGCCCCCCCAGTATGGCCTATCTGCTATCTGTCTGTGCCCCCTCCCTATTGATCTATTTTTAAAGCATCGATGTATACCAAAGAAATATTATCAGTAATTAATAATCATTAATTACCTGTCCTGGGTCTTCTTCTGCTGTAGTTCCCCTTTGATCGTTGCTGTGAGAAGTTTGGAGTCAAGGTGGCTTGGCAAAAGGCAGGGATGTAGCTTGCTTGATGTTCCCCTCACGTGTTGTGTCATGGAGAATGCCCACCTGGAAAAAGAGAGAAGCGTGATAATATGTTCCTGGCAGACATTGATACTTAGAAAAGACAAAGGTGCAACGTCGAGCATGCTAAAGATCTTGTCTTAACTCTAATATTATCTATTCACAGTTATCTTATCTATCTGTAACCATCCTTATCATGCTCGGCGCTGCAGGGTTGAGCAGGTGACTGGTGCTGTGGCGGACTGGGGTGCCACTACTAATACCTTACGCACAGCACTATGTACCCCCTCCTTGCCCCCCCAGTATGGCCTATCTGCTATCTGTCTGTGCCCCTTCCCTATTGATCTATTTTTAAAGCATCGATGTATACCAAAGAAATATTATTAGTAATTAATAATCATTAATTACCTGTCCTGGGTCTTCTTCTGCTGTAGTTCCCCTTTGATCGTTGCTGTGAGAAGTTTAGAGTCAAGGTGGCTTGGCAAAAGGCAGGGATGTAGCTTGCTTGATGTTCCCCTCAAGTGTTGTGTGAATGCCCACCTGGAAAAAGAGAGAAGCGTAATAATATGTTCCTGGCAGACATTGATACTTAGAAAAGACAAAGGTGCAACGTCGAGCATGCTAAAGATCTTGTCTTAACTCTAATATTATCTATTCACAGTTATCTTATCTATCTGTAACCATCCTTATCATGCTCGGCGCTGCAGGGTTGAGCAGGTGACTGGTGCTGTGGCGGACTGGGGTGCCACTACTAATACCTTACGCACAGCACTATGTACCCCCTCCTTGCCCCCCCCAGTATGGCCTATCTGCTATCTGTCTGTGCCCCCTCCCTATTGATCTATTTTTAAAGTATCGATGTATACCAAAGAAATATTATCAGTAATTAATAATCATTAATTACCTGTCCTGGGTCTTCTTCTGCTGTAGTTCCCCTTTGATCGTTGCTGTGAGAAGTTTGGAGTCAAGGTGGCTTGGCAAAAGGCAGGGATGTAGCTTGCTTGATGTTCCCCTCACGTGTTGTGTCATGGAGAATGCCCACCTGGAAAAAGAGAGAAGCGTGATAATATGTTCCTGGCAGACATTGATACTTAGAAAAGACAAAGGTGCAACGTCGAGCATGCTAAAGATCTTGTCTTAACTCTAATATTATCTATTCACAGTTATCTTATCTATCTGTAACCATCCTTATCATGCTCGGCGCTGCAGGGTTGAGCAGGTGACTGGTGCTGTGGCGGACTGGGGTGCCACTACTAATACCTTACGCACAGCACTATGTACCCCCTCCTTGCCCCCCCAGTAGGGCCTATCTGCTATCTGTCTGTGCCCCTTCCCTATTGATCTATTTTTAAAGCATCGATGTATACCAAAGAAATATTATCAGTAATTAATAATCATTAATTACCTGTCCTGGGTCTTCTTCTGCTGTAGTTCCCCTTTGATCGTTGCTGTGAGAAGTTTGGAGTCAAGGTGGCTTGGCAAAAGGCAGGGATGTAGCTTGCTTGATGTTCCCCTCACGTGTTGTGTCATGGAGAATGCTCAACTGGAAAAAGAGAGAAGCGTGATAATATGTTCCTGGCAGACATTGATACTTAGAAAAGACAAAGTTGCAACGTCGAGCATGCTAAAGATCTTGTCTTAACTCTAATATTATCTATTTACAGTTATCTTATCTATCTTATCTATCTGTAACCATCCTTATCATGCTCGGCGCTGCAGGGTTGAGCAGGTGACTGGTGCTGTGGCGCACTGGGGTGCCACTACTAATACCTTACGCACAGCACTATGTACCCCCTCCTTGCCCCCCCAGTATGGCCTATCTGCTATCTGTCTGTGCCCCCTCCCTATTGATCTATTTTTAAAGTATCGATGTATACCAAAGAAATATTATCAGTAATTAATAATCATTAATTACCTGTCCTGGGTCTTCTTCTGCTGTAGTTCCCCTTTGATCGTTGCTGTGAGAAGTTTGGAGTCAAGGTGGCTTGGCAAAAGGCAGGGATGTAGCTTGCTTGATGTTCCCCTCACGTGTTGTGTCATGGAGAATGCCCACCTGGAAAAAGAGAGAAGCGTGATAATATGTTCCTGGCAGACATTGATACTTAGAAAAGACAAAGGTGCAACGTCGAGCATGCTAAAGATCTTGTCTTAACTCTAATATTATCTATTCACAGTTATCTTATCTATCTGTAACCATCCTTATCATGCTCGGCGCTGCAGGGTTGAGCAGGTGACTGGTGCTGTGGCGGACTGGGGTGCCACTACTAATACCTTACGCACAGCACTATGTACCCCCTCCTTGCCCCCCCAGTATGGCCTATCTGCTATCTGTCTGTGCCCCCTCCCTATTGATCTATTTTTAAAGTATCGATGTATACCAAAGAAATATTATCAGTAATTAATAATCATTAATTACCTGTCCTGGGTCTTCTTCTGCTGTAGTTCCCCTTTGATCGTTGCTGTGAGAAGTTTGGAGTCAAGGTGGCTTGGCAAAAGGCAGGGATGTAGCTTGCTTGATGTTCCCCTCACGTGTTGTGTCATGGAGAATGCCCACCTGGAAAAAGAGAGAAGCGTGATAATATGTTCCTGGCAGACATTGATACTTAGAAAAGACAAAGGTGCAACGTCGAGCATGCTAAAGATCTTGTCTTAACTCTAATATTATCTATTCACAGTTATCTTATCTATCTGTAACCATCCTTATCATGCTCGGCGCTGCAGGGTTGAGCAGGTGACTGGTGCTGTGGCGGACTGGGGTGCCACTACTAATACCTTACGCACAGCACTATGTACCCCCTCCTTGCCCCCCCAGTAGGGCCTATCTGCTATCTGTCTGTGACCCTTCCCTATTGATCTATTTTTAAAGCATCGATGTATACCAAAGAAATATTATCAGTAATTAATAATCATTAATTACCTGTCCTGGGTCTTCTTCTGCTGTAGTTCCCCTTTGATCGTTGCTGTGAGAAGTTTGGAGTCAAGGTGGCTTGGCAAAAGGCACGGATGTAGCTTGCTTGATGTTCCCCACAAGTGTTGTGTCATGGAGAATGCCCACCTGGAAAAAGAGAGAAGCGTGATAATATGTTCCTGGCAGACATTGATACTTAGAAAAGACAAAGGTGCAACGTCGAGCATGCTAAAGATCTTGTCTTAACTCTAATATTATCTATTCACAGTTATCTTATCTATCTGTAACCATCCTTATCATGCTCGGCGCTGCAGGGTTGAGCAGGTGACTGGTGCTGTGGCGGACTGGGGTGCCACTACTAATACCTTACGCACAGCACTATGTACCCCCTCCTTGCCCCCCCAGTATGGCCTATCTGCTATCTGTCTGTGCCCCCTCCCTATTGATCTATTTTTAAAGTATCGATGTATACCAAAGAAATATTATCAGTAATTAATAATCATTAATTACCTGTCCTGGGTCTTCTTCTGCTGTAGTTCCCCTTTGATCGTTGCTGTGAGAAGTTTGGAGTCAAGGTGGCTTGGCAAAAGGCAGGGATGTAGCTTGCTTGATGTTCCCCTCACGTGTTGTGTCATGGAGAATGCCCACCTGGAAAAAGAGAGAAGCGTGATAATATGTTCCTGGCAGACATTGATACTTAGAAAAGACAAAGGTGCAACGTCGAGCATGCTAAAGATCTTGTCTTAACTCTAATATTATCTATTCACAGTTATCTTATCTATCTGTAACCATCCTTATCATGCTCGGCGCTGCAGGGTTGAGCAGGTGACTGGTGCTGTGGCGGACTGGGGTGCCACTACTAATACCTTACGCACAGCACTATGTACCCCCTCCTTGCCCCCCCAGTATGGCCTATCTGCTATCTGTCTGTGCCCCTTCCCTATTGATCTATTTTTAAAGCATCGATGTATACCAAAGAAATATTATCAGTAATTAATAATCATTAATTACCTGTCCTGGGTCTTCTTCTGCTGTAGTTCCCCTTTGATCGTTGCTGTGAGAAGTTTGGAGTCAAGGTGGCTTGGCAAAAGGCAGGGATGTAGCTTGCTTGATGTTCCCCTCAAGTGTTGTGTCATGGAGAATGCCCACCTGGAAAAAGAGAGAAGCGTGATAATATGTTCATGGCAGACATTGATACTTAGAAAAGACAAAGGTGCAACGTCGAGCATGCTAATGATGTTGTCTTAACTCTAATATTATCTATTTACAGTTACCTTATCTATCTTATGTATCTATAACCATCCTTATCATGCTCGGCGCTGCAGGGGTGAGCAGGTGACTGGTGCTGTGGCGGACTGGGGTGCCACTACTAATACCTTACGCACAGCACTACGTACCCCTAACCACCTCCTTGCCCCCCAGTATGGCCTATCTGCTATCTGTCTGTGCCCCTACCCTATTTTTAAAGCATCGATGTATACCAAAGAAATATTATCAGTAATTAATAATCATTAATTACCTGTCCTGGGTCTTCTTCTGCTGTAGTTCCCCTTTGATCGTTGCTGTGAGAAGTTTGGAGTCAAGGTGGCTTGGCAAAAGGCAGGGATGTAGCTTGCTTGATGTTCCCCTCACGTGTTGTGTCATGGAGAATGCTCAACTGGAAAAAGAGAGAAGCGTGATAATATGTTCCTGGCAGACATTGATACTTAGAAAAGACAAAGTTGCAACGTCGAGCATGCTAAAGATCTTGTCTTAACTCTAATATTATCTATTTACAGTTATCTTATCTATCTTATCTATCTGTAACCATCCTTATCATGCTCGGCGCTGCAGGGTTGAGCAGGTGACTGGTGCTGTGGCGCACTGGGGTGCCACTACTAATACCTTACGCACAGCACTATGTACCCCCTCCTTGCCCCCCCAGTATGGCCTATCTGCTATCTGTCTGTGCCCCCTCCCTATTGATCTATTTTTAAAGTATCGATGTATACCAAAGAAATATTATCAGTAATTAATAATCATTAATTACCTGTCCTGGGTCTTCTTCTGCTGTAGTTCCCCTTTGATCGTTGCTGTGAGAAGTTTGGAGTCAAGGTGGCTTGGCAAAAGGCAGGGATGTAGCTTGCTTGATGTTCCCCTCACGTGTTGTGTCATGGAGAATGCCCACCTGGAAAAAGAGAGAAGCGTGATAATATGTTCCTGGCAGACATTGATACTTAGAAAAGACAAAGGTGCAACGTCGAGCATGCTAAAGATCTTGTCTTAACTCTAATATTATCTATTCACAGTTATCTTATCTATCTGTAACCATCCTTATCATGCTCGGCGCTGCAGGGTTGAGCAGGTGACTGGTGCTGTGGCGGACTGGGGTGCCACTACTAATACCTTACGCACAGCACTATGTACCCCCTCCTTGCCCCCCCAGTATGGCCTATCTGCTATCTGTCTGTGCCCCCTCCCTATTGATCTATTTTTAAAGTATCGATGTATACCAAAGAAATATTATCAGTAATTAATAATCATTAATTACCTGTCCTGGGTCTTCTTCTGCTGTAGTTCCCCTTTGATCGTTGCTGTGAGAAGTTTGGAGTCAAGGTGGCTTGGCAAAAGGCAGGGATGTAGCTTGCTTGATGTTCCCCTCACGTGTTGTGTCATGGAGAATGCCCACCTGGAAAAAGAGAGAAGCGTGATAATATGTTCCTGGCAGACATTGATACTTAGAAAAGACAAAGGTGCAACGTCGAGCATGCTAAAGATCTTGTCTTAACTCTAATATTATCTATTCACAGTTATCTTATCTATCTGTAACCATCCTTATCATGCTCGGCGCTGCAGGGTTGAGCAGGTGACTGGTGCTGTGGCGGACTGGGGTGCCACTACTAATACCTTACGCACAGCACTATGTACCCCCTCCTTGCCCCCCCAGTATGGCCTATCTGCTATCTGTCTGTGCCCCTTCCCTATTGCTCTATTTTTAAAGCATCGATGTAAACCAAAGAAATATTATCAGTAATTAATAATCATTAATTACCTGTCCTGGGTCTTCTTCTGCTGTAGTTCCCCTTTGATCGTTGCTGTGAAAAGTTTGGAGTCAAGGTGGCTTGGCAAAAGGCAGGGATGTAGCTTGCTTGATGTTCCCCTCACGTGTTGTGTCATGGAGAATGCCCACCTGGAAAAAGAGAGAAGCGTGATAATATGTTCCTGGCAGACATTGATACTTAGAAAAGACAAAGTTGCAACGTCGAGTATGCTAATGATCTTGTCCTAACTCTAATATTATCTATTTACAGTTATCTATCTTATGTATCTATAACCATCCTTATCATGCTCGGCGCTGCAGGGGTGAGCGGGTGACTGGTGCTGTGGCGCACTGGGGTGCCACTACTAATACCTTACGCACAGCACTATCTACCCCCTCCTTGCCCCCCCCCAGTATGGAATATCTGCAATCTGTCTGTGCCCCTTCCCTATTGCCCTATTTTTAAAGCATCGATGTATACCAAAGAAATATTATCAGTAATTAATAATCATTAATTACCTGTCCTGGGTCTTCTTCTGCTGTAGTTCCCCTTTGATCGTTGCTGTGAGAAGTTTGGAGTCAAGGTGGCTTGGCAAAAGGCAGGGATGTAGCTTGCTTGATGTTCCCCTCACGTGTTGTGTCATGGAGAATGCCCACCTGGAAAAAGAGAGAAGCGTGATAATATGTTCCTGGCAGAAATTGATACTTAGAAAAGACAAAGTTGCAACGTTGAGTATGCTAATGATCTTGTCTTAACTCTAATATTATCTATTTACAGTTATCTATCTTATGTATCTATAACCATCCTTATCATGCTCGGCGCTGCAGGGGTGAGCAGGTGACTGGTGCTGTGGCGCACTGGGGTGCCACTACTAATACCTTACGCACAGCACTATGTACCCCCTCCTTGCCCCCCCCAGTATGGCCTATCTGCAATCTGTCTGTGCCCCTTCCCTATTGCCCTATTTTTAAAGCATCGATGTATACCAAAGAAATATTATCAGTAATTAATAATCATTAATTACCTGTCCTGGGTCTTCTTCTGCTGTGGTTCCCCTTTGATCGTTGCCGTGAGAAGTTTGGAGTCAAGATGGCTTGGCAAAAGGCAGGGATGTATCTTGCTTGATGTTCCCCTCACGTGTTGTGTCATGGAGAATGCCCACCTGGAAAAAGAGAGAAGCGTGATAATATGTTTTTGGCAGACATTGATACTTAGAAAAGACAAAGGTGCAACGTCGAGCATGCTAAAGATCTTGTCTTAACTCTAATATTATCTATTCACAGTATTCTTATCTATCTGTAACCATCCTTATCATGCTCGGCGCTGCAGGGTTGAGCAGGTGACTGGTGCTGTGGCGGACTGGGGTGCCACTACTAATACCTTACGCACAGCACTATGTACCCCCTCCTTGCCCCCCCAGTATGGCCTATCTGCTATCTGTCTGTGCCTCCTCCCTTTTGATCTATTTTTAAAGCATCGATGTATACCAAAGAAATATTATCAGTAATTAATAATCATTAATTACCTGTCCTGGGTCTTCTTCTGCTGTAGTTCCCCTTTGATCGTTGCTGTGAGAAGTTTGGAGTCAAGGTGGCTTGGCAAAAGGCAGGGATGTATCTTGCTTGATGTTCCCCTCACGTGTTGTGTCATGGAGAATGCCCACCTGGAAAAAGAGAGAAGCGTGATAATATGTTCCTGGCAGACATTGATACTTAGAAAAGACAAAGGTGCAATGTCGAGCATGCTAAAGATCTTGTCTTAACTCTAATATTATCTATTCACAGTTATCTTATCTATCTGTAACCATCCTTATCATGCTCGGCGCTGCAGGGTTGAGCAGGTGACTGGTGCTGTGGCGGACTGGGGTGCCACTACTAATACCTTACGCACAGCACTATGTACCCCCTCCTTGCCCCCCCAGTATGGCCTATCTGCTATCTGTCTGTGCCCCTTCCCTATTGCTCTATTTTTAAAGCATCGATGTAAACCAAAGAAATATTATCAGTAATTAATAATCATTAATTACCTGTCCTGGGTCTTCTTCTGCTGTAGTTCCCCTTTGATCGTTGCTGTGAGAAGTTTGGAGTCAAGGTGGCTTGGCAAAAGGCAGGGATGTAGCTTGCTTGATGTTCCCCTCACGTGTTGTGTCATGGAGAATGCCCACCTGGAAAAAGAGAGAAGCGTGATAATATGTTCCTGGCAGACATTGATACTTAGAAAAGACAAAGTTGCAACGTCGAGTATGCTAATGATCTTGTCCTAACTCTAATATTATCTATTTACAGTTATCTATCTTATGTATCTATAACCATCCTTATCATGCTCGGCGCTGCAGGGGTGAGCAGGTGACTGGTGCTGTGGCGCACTGGGGTGCCACTACTAATACCTTAAACACAGCACTATGTACCCCCTCCTTGCCCCCCCCCAGTATGGCCTATCTGCAATCTGTCTGTGCCCCTTCCCTATTGCCCTATTTTTAAAGCATCGATGTATACCAAAGAAATATTATCAGTAATTAATAATCATTAATTACCTGTCCTGGGTCTTCTTCTGCTGTAGTTCCCCTTTGATCGTTGCTGTGAGAAGTTTGGAGTCAAGGTGGCTTGGCAAAAGGCAGGGATGTAGCTTGCTTGATGTTCCCCTCACGTGTTGTGTCATGGAGAATGCCCACCTGGAAAAAGAGAGAAGCGTGATAATATGTTCCTGGCAGACATTGATACTTAGAAAAGACAAAGGTGCAACGTCGAGCATGCTAAAGATCTTGTCTTAACTCTAATATTATCTATTCACAGTTATCTTATCTATCTGTAACCATCCTTATCATGCTCGGCGCTGCAGGGTTGAGCAGGTGACTGGTGCTGTGGCGGACTGGGGTGCCACTACTAATACCTTACGCACAGCACTATGTACCCCCTCCTTGCCCCCCCAGTATGGCCTATCTGCTATCTGTCTGTGCCCCTTCCCTATTGATCTATTTTTAAAGCATCGATGTATACCAAAGAAATATTATCAGTAATTAATAATCATTAATTACCTGTCCTGGGTCTTATTCTGCTGTAGTTCCCCTTTGATCGTTGCTGTGAGAAGTTTGGAGTCAAGGTGGCTTGGCAAAAGGCAGGGATGTAGCTTGCTTGATGTTCCCCTCACGTGTTGTGTCATGGAGAATGCCCACCTGGAAAAAGAGAGAAGCGTGATAATATGTTCCTGGCAGACATTGATACTTAGAAAAGACAAAGGTGCAACGTCGAGCATGCTAAAGATCTTGTCTTAACTCTAATATTATCTATTCACAGTTATCTTATCTATCTGTAATCATCCTTATCATGCTTGGCGCTGCAGGGTTGAGCAGGTGACTGGTGCTGTGGCAGACTGGGGTGCCACTACTAATACCTTACGCACAGCACTATGTACCCCCTCCTTGCCCCCCCATTATGGCCTATCTGCTATCTGTCTGTGCCCCCTCCCTATTGATCTATTTTTAAAGCATCGATGTATACCAAAGAAATATTATCAGTAATTAATAATCATTAATTACCTGTCCTGGGTCTTCTTCTGCTGTAGTTCCCCTTTGATCGTTGCTGCGAGAAGTTTGGATCCAAGGTGGCTTGGCAAAAGGCAGGGATGTAGCTTGCTTGATGTTCCCCTCACGTGTTGTGTCATGGAGAATGCCCACCTGGAAAAAGAGAGAAGCGTGATAATATGTTCCTGGCAGACATTGATACTTAGAAAAGACAAAGGTGCAACGTCGAGCATGCTAAAGATCTTGTCTTAACTCTAATATTATCTATTCACAGTTATCTTATCTATCTGTAACCATCCTTATCATGCTCGGCGCTGCAGGGTTGAGCAGGTGACTGGTGCTGTGGCGCACTGGGGTGCCACTACTAATACCTTACGCACAGAACTATGTACCCCCTCCTTGCCCCCCCCAGTATGGCCTATCTGCAATCTGTCTGTGCCCCTTCCCTATTGCCCTATTTTTAAAGCATCGATGTATACCAAAGAAATATTATCAGTAATTAATAATCATTAATTACCTGTCCTGGGTCTTCTTCTGCTGTAGTTCCCCTTTGATCGTTGCCGTGAGAAGTTTGGAGTCAAGATGGCTTGGCAAAAGGCAGGGATGTATCTTGCTTGATGTTCCCCTCACGTGTTGTGTCATGGAGAATGCCCACCTGGAAAAAGAGAGAAGCGTGATAATATGTTCCTGGCAGACATTGATACTTAGAAAAGAACAAAGGTGCAACGTCGAGGCATGCTAAAGATCTTGTCTTAACTCTAATATTATCTATTCACAGTTATCTTATCTATCTGTAACCATCCTTATCATGCTCGGCGCTGCAGGGTTGAGCAGGTGACTGGTGCTGTGGCGGACTGGGGTGCCACTACTAATACCTTACGCACAGCACTATGTACACCCTCCTTGCACCCCCAGTATGGCCTATCTGCTATCTGTCTGCGCCTCCTCCCTATTGATCTATTTTTAAAGCATCGATGTATACCAAAGAAATATTATCAGTAATTAATAATCATTAATTACCTGTCCTGGTCTTCTTCTGCTGTAGTTCCCCTTTGATCGTTGCTGTGAGAAGTTTGGAGTCAAGGTGGCTTGGCAAAAGGCACGGATGTAGCTTGCTTGATGTTCCCCTCACGTGTTGTGTCATGGAGAATGCCCACCTGGAAAAAGAGAGAAGCGTGATATTATGTTCCTGGCAGACATTGATACTTAGAAAAGACAAAGTTGCAACGTCGAGTATGCTAATGATCTTGTCCTAACTCTAATATTTATCTATTTACAGTTATCTATCTTATGTATCTATAACCATCCTTATCATGCTCGGCGCTGCCAGGGGTGAGCAGGTGACTGGTGCTGTGGCGCACTGGGGTGCCACTACTAATACCTTAAACACAGCACTATGTACCCCCTCCTTGCCCCCCCCCCCCAGTATGGCCTATCTGCAATCTGTCTGTGCCCCTTCCCTATTGCCCTATTTTTAAAGCATCGATGTATACCAAAGAAATATTATCAGTAATTAATAATCATTAATTACCTGTCCTGGGTCTTCTTCTGCTGTAGTTCCCCTTTGATCGTTGCTGTGAGAAGTTTGGAGTCAAGGTGGCTTGCAAAAAGGCAGGGATGTAGCTTGCTTGATGTTCCCCTCACGTGTTGTGTCATGGAGAATGCCCACCTGGAAAAAGAGAGAAGCGTGATAATATGTTCCTGGCAGACATTGATACTTAGAAAAGACAAAGGTGCAACGTCGAGCATGCTAAAGATCTTGTCTTAACTCTAATATTATCTATTCACAGTTATCTTATCTATGTAACCATCCTTATCATGCTCGGCGCTGCAGGGTTGAGCAGGTGACTGGTGCTGTGGCGGACTGGGGTGCCACAACTAATACCTTACGCACAGCACTATGTACCCCCTCCTTGCCCCCCCAGTATGGCCTATCTGCTATCTGTCTGTGCCTCCTCCCTATTGATCTATTTTTAAAGCATCGATGTATACCAAAGAAATATCAGTAATTAATAATCATTAATTACCTGTCCTGGGTCTTCTTCTGCTGTAGTTCCCCTTTGATTGTTGCTGTGAGAAGTTTGGAGTCAAGGTGGCTTGGCAAAAGGCAGGGATGTTGCTTGCTTGATGTTCCCCTCACGTGTTGTGTCATGGAGAATGCCCACCTGGAAAAAGAGAGAAGCGTGATAATATGTTTCTGGCAGACATTGATACTTAGAAAAGACAAAGGTGCAACGTCGAGCATGCTAAAGATCTTGTCTTAACTCTAATATTATCTATTCACAGTTATCTTATCTATCTGTAACCATCCTTATCATGCTCGGCGCTGCAGGGTTGAGCAGGTGACTGGTGCTGTGGCGGACTGGGGTGCCACTACTAATACCTTACGCACAGCACTATGTACCCCCTCCTTGCCCCCCCAGTATGGCCTATCTGCTATCTGTCTGTGCCCCCTCCCTATTGATCTATTTTTAAAGCATCGATGTATACCAAAGAAATATTATCAGTAATTAATAATCATTATTTACCTGTCCTGGGTCTTCTTCTGCTGTAGTTCCCCTTTGATCGTTGCTGTGAGAAGTTTGGAGTCAAGGTGGCTTGGCAAAAGGCAGGGATGTAGCTTGCTTGATGTTCCCCTCACGTGTTGTGTCATGGAGAATGCCCACCTGGAAAAAGAGAGAAGCGTGATAATATGTTCCTGGCAGACATTGATACTTAGAAAAGACAAAGGTGCAACGTCGAGCATGCTAAAGATCTTGTCTTAACTCTAATATTATCTATTCACAGTTATCTTATCTATCTGTAACCATCCTTATCATGCTCGGCGCTGCAGGGTTGAGCAGGTGACTGGTGCTGTGGCGGACTGGGGTGCCACTACTAATACCTTACGCACAGCACTATGTACCCCCTCCTTGCCCCCCCAGTATGGCCTATCTGCTATCTGTCTGTGCCCCTTCCCTATTGATCTATTTTTAAAGCATCGATGTATACCAAAGAAATATTATCAGTAATTAATAATCATTAATTACCTGTCCTGGGTCTTCTTCTGCTGTAGTTCCCCTTTGATCGTTGCTGTGAGAAGTTTGGAGTCAAGGTGGCTTGGCAAAAGGCAGGGATGTAGCTTGCTTGATGTTCCCCTCAAGTGTTGTGTCATGGAGAATGCCCACCTGGAAAAAGAGAGAAGCGTAATAATATGTTCCTGGCAGACATTGATACTTAGAAAAGACAAAGGTGCAACGTCGAGCATGCTAAAGATCTTGTCTTAACTCTAATATTATCTATTCACAGTTATCTATCTGTAACCATCCTTATCATGCTCGGCGCTGCAGGGTTGAGCAGGTGACTGGTGCTGTGGCGGACTTGGGTGCCACTACTAATACCTTACGCACAGCACTATGTACCCCCTCCTTGCCCCCCCAGTATGGCCTATCTGCTATCTGTCTGTGCCCCCTCCCTATTGATCTATTTTAAAGTATCGATGTATACCAAAGAAATATTATCAGTAATTAATAATCATTAATTACCTGTCCTGGGTCTTCTTCTGCTGTAGTTCCCCTTTGATCGTTGCTGTGAGAAGTTTGGAGTCAAGGTGGCTTGGCAAAAGGCAGGGATGTAGCTTGCTTGATGTTCCCCTCACGTGTTGTGTCATGGAGAATGCCCACCTGGAAAAAGAGAGAAGCGTGATAATATGTTCCTGGCAGACATTGATACTTAGAAAAGACAAAGGTGCAACGTCGAGCATGCTAAAGATCTTGTCTTAACTCTAATATTATCTATTCACAGTTATCTTATCTATCTGTAACCATCCTTATCATGCTCGGCGCTGCAGGGTTGAGCAGGTGACTGGTGCTGTGGCGGACTGGGGTGCCACTACTAATACCTTACGCACAGCACTATGTACCCCCTCCTTGCCCCCCCAGTATGGCCTATCTGCTATCTGTCTGTGCCCCTTCCCTATTGATCTATTTTTAAAGCATCGATGTATACCAAAGAAATATTATCAGTAATTAATAATCATTAATTACCTGTCCTGGGTCTTCTTCTGCTGTAGTTCCCCTTTGATCGTTGCTGTGAGAAGTTTGGAGTCAAGGTGGCTTGGCAAAAGGCAGGGATGTAGCTTGCTTGATGTTCCCCTCAAGTGTTGTGTCATGGAGAATGCCCACCTGGAAAAAGAGAGAAGCGTGATAATATGTTCCTGGCAGACATTGATACTTAGAAAAGACAAAGGTGCAACGTCGAGCATGCTAAAGATCTTGTCTTAACTCTAATATTATCTATTCACAGTTATCTTATCTATCTGTAACCATCCTTATCATGCTCGGCGCTGCAGGGTTGAGCAGGTGACTGGTGCTGTGGCGGACTGGGGTGCCACTACTAATACCTTACGCACAGCACTATGTACCCCCTCCTTGCCCCCCCAGTATGGCCTATCTGCTATCTGTCTGTGCCCCCTCCCTATTGATCTATTTTTAAAGTATCGATGTATACCAAAGAAATATTATCAGTAATTAATAATCATTAATTACCTGTCCTGGGTCTTCTTCTGCTGTAGTTCCCCTTTGATCGTTGCTGTGAGAAGTTTGGAGTCAAGGTGGCTTGGCAAAAGGCAGGGATGTAGCTTGCTTGATGTTCCCCTCACGTGTTGTGTCATGGAGAATGCCCACCTGGAAAAAGAGAGAAGCGTGATAATATGTTCCTGGCAGACATTGATACTTAGAAAAGACAAAGGTGCAACGTCGAGCATGCTAAAGATCTTGTCTTAACTCTAATATTATCTATTCACAGTTATCTTATCTATCTGTAACCATCCTTATCATGCTCGGCGCTGCAGGGTTGAGCAGGTGACTGGTGCTGTGGCGGACTGGGGTGCCACTACTAATACCTTACGCACAGCACTATGTACCCCCTCCTTGCCCCCCCAGTATGGCCTATCTGCTATCTGTCTGTGCCCCTTCCCTATTGATCTATTTTTAAAGCATCGATGTATACCAAAGAAATATTATCAGTAATTAATAATCATTAATTACCTGTCCTGGGTCTTCTTCTGCTGTAGTTCCCCTTTGATCGTTGCTGTGAGAAGTTTGGAGTCAAGGTGGCTTGGCAAAAGGCAGGGATGTAGCTTGCTTGATGTTCCCCTCAAGTGTTGTGTCATGGAGAATGCCCACCTGGAAAAAGAGAGAAGCGTGATAATATGTTCCTGGCAAACATTGATACTTAGAAAAGACAAAGGTGCAACGTCGAGCATGCTATTGATGTTGTCTTAACTCTAATATTATCTATTTACAGTTACCTTATCTATCTTATGTATCTATAACCATCCTTATCATGCTCGGCGCTGCAGGGGTGAGCAGGTGACTGGTGCTGTGGCGGACTGGGGTGCCACTACTAATACCTTACGCACAGCACTACGTACCCCTAACCACCTCCTTGCCCCCCAGTATGGCCTATCTGCTATCTGTCTGTGCCCCTACCCTATTTTTAAAGCATCGATATATACCAAAGAAATATTATCAGTAATTAATAATCATTAATTACCTGTCCTGGGTCTTGTTCTGCTGTAGTTCCCCTTTGATCGTTGCTGTGAGAAGTTTGGAGTCAAGGTGGCTTGGCAAAAGGCAGGGATGTAGCTTGCTTGATGTTCCCCTCACGTGTTGTGTCATGGAGAATGCTCAACTGGAAAAAGAGAGAGGCGTGATAATATGTTCCTGGCAGACATTGATACTTAGAAAAGACAAAGTTGCAACGTCGAGCATGCTAAAGATCTTGTCTTAACTCTAATATTATCTATTTACAGTTATCTTATCTATCTTATCTATCTGTAACCATCCTTATCATGCTCGGCGCTGCAGGGTTGAGCAGGTGACTGGTGCTGTGGCGCACTGGGGTGCCACTACTAATACCTTACGCACAGCACTACGTACCCCCTCCTTGCCCCCCCCCCCCCCCCCAGTATGGCCTATCTGCCATCTGTCTGTGCCCCTTCCCTATTGGACTATTTTTAAAGCATCAATGTATACCAAAGAAATATTATCAGTAATTAATAATCATTAATTACCTGTCCTGGGTCTTCTTCTGCTGTAGTTCCCCTTTGATCGTTGCCGTGAAAAGTTTGGAGTCAAGGTGGCTTGGCAAAAGGCAGGGATGTAGCTTGCTTGATGTTCCCCTCACGTATTGTGTCATGGAGAATGCCCACCTGGAAAAAGAGAGAAGTGTGATAATATGTTCCTGGCAGACATTGATACTTAGAAAAGACAAAGGTGCAACGTCGAGCATGCTAAAGATCTTGTCTAAACTCTAATATTATCTATTCACAGTTATCTTATCTATCTGTAACCATCCTTATCATGCTCGGCGCTGCAGAGTTGAGCAGGTGGCTGGTGCTGTGGCGGACTGGGGTGCCACTACTAATACCTTACGCACAGCACTATGTACCCCCTCCTTGCCCCCCCAGTATGGCCTATCTGCTATCTGTCTGTGCCTCCTCCCTATTGATCTATTTTTAAAGCATCGATGTATACCAAAGAAATATTATCAGTAATTAATAATCATTAATTACCTGTCCTGGGTCTTCTTCTGCTGTAGTTCCCCTTTGATCGTTGCTGTGAGAAGTTTGGAGTCAAGGTGGCTTGGCAAAAGGCACGGATGTAGCTTGCTTGATGTTCCCCTCACGTGTTGTGTCATGGAGAATGCCCACCTGGAAAAAGAGAGAAGCGTGATAATATGTTCCTGGCAGACATTGATACTTACAAAAGACAAAGGTGCAACGTCGAGCATGCTAAAGATCTTGTCTTAACTCTAATATTATCTATTTACAGTTACCTTATCTATCTTATGTATCTATAACCATCCTTATCATGCTCGGCGCTGCAGGGTTGAGCAGGTGACTGGTGCTGTGGCGGACTGGGGTGCCACTACTAATACCTTACGCACAGCACTATGTACCCCCTCCTTGCCCCCCCAGTATGGCCTATCTGCTATCTGTCTGTGCCCCTTCCCTATTGATCTATTTTTAAGGCATCGATGTATACCAAAGAAATATTATCAGTAATTAATAATCATTAATTACCTGTCCTGGGTCTTCTTCTGCTGTAGTTCCCCTTTGATCGTTGCTGTGAGAAGTTTGGAGTCAAGGTGGCCTGGCAAAAGGCAGGGATGTAGCTTGCTTGATGTTCCCCTCAAGTGTTGTGTCATGGAGAATGCCCACCTGGAAAAAGAGAGAAGCGTGATAATATGTTCCTGGCAGACATTGATACTTAGAAAAGACAAAGGTGCAACGTCGAGCATGCTAATGATGTTGTCTTAACTCTAATATTATCTATTTACAGTTACCTTATCTATCTTATGTATCTATAACCATCCTTATCATGCTCGGCGCTGCAGGGGTGAGCAGGTGACTGGTGCTGTGGCGGACTGGGGTGCCACTACTAATACCTTACGCACAGCACTACGTACCCCTAACCCCCTCCTTGCCCCCCAGTATGGCCTATCTGCTATCTGTCTGTGCCCCTACCCTATTTTTAAAGCATCGATGTATACCAAAGAAATATTATCAGTAATTAATAATCATTAATTACCTGTCCTGGGTCTTCTTCTGCTGTAGTTCCCCTTTGATCGTTGCCGTGAAAAGTTTGGAGTCAAGGTGGCTTGGCAAAAGGCAGGGATGTATCTTGCTTGATGTTCCCCTCACGTGTTGTGTCATGGAGAATGCTCAACTGGAAAAAGAGAGAAGCGTGATAATATGTTCCTGGCAGACATTGATACTTAGAAAAGACAAATTTGCAACGTCGAGCATGCTAAAGATCTTGTCTTAACTCTAATATTATCTATTTACAGTTATCTTATCTATCTGTAACCATCCTTATCATGCTCGGCGCTGCAGGGTTGAGCAGGTGACTGGTGCTGTGGCGCACTGGGGTGCCACTACTAATACCTTACGCACAGCACTACGTACCCCCTCCTTGCCCCCCCCCCCCCCCCCCCCAGTAAGGCCTATCAGCCATCTGTCTGTGCCCCTTCCCTATTGGACAATTTTTAAAGCATCAATGTATACCAAAGAAATATTATCAGTAATTAATAATCATTAATTACCTGTCCTGGGTCTTCTTCTGCTGTAGTTCCCCTTTGATCGTTGCCGTGAAAAGTTTGGAGTCAAGGTGGCTTGGCAAAAGGCAGGGATGTAGCTTGCTTGATGTTCCCCTCACGTATTGTGTCATGGAGAATGCCCACCTGGAAAAAGAGAGAAGCGTGATAATATGTTCCTGGCAGACATTGATACTTAGAAAAGACAAAGGTGCAACGTCGAGCATGCTAAAGATCTTGTCTTAACTCTAATATTATCTATTTACAGTTATCTTATCTATCTTATCTATCTGTAACCATCCTTATCATGCTCGGCGCTGCAGGGTTGAGCAGGTGACTGGTGCTGTGGCGCACTGGGGTGCCACTACTAATACCTTACGCACAGCACTATGTACCCCCTCCTTGCCCCCCCCAGTATGGCCTATCTGCAATCTGTCTGTGCCCCTTCCCTATTGCCAGATTTTTAAAGCATCGATGTATACCAAAGAAATATTATCAGTAATTAATAATCATTAATTACCTGTCCTGGGTCTTCTTCTGCTGTAGTTCCCCTTTGATCGTTGCCGTGAGAAGTTTGGAGTCAAGATGGCTTGGCAAAAGGCAGGGATGTATCTTGCTTGATGTTCCCCTCACGTGTTGTGTCATGGAGAATGCCCACCTGGAAAAAGAGAGAAGCGTGATAATATGTTCCTGGCAGACATTGATACTTAGAAAAGACAAAAGTGCAACGTCGAGCATGCTAAAGATCTTGTCTTAACTCTAATATTATCTATTCACAGTTATCTTATCTATCTGTAACCATCCTTATCATGCTCGGCGCTGCAGAGTTGAGCAGGTGACTGGTGCTGTGGTGGACTGGGGTGCCACTACTAATACCTTACGCACAGCACTATGTACCCCCTCCTTGCCCCCCCAGTATGGCCTATCTGCTATCTGTCTGTGCCTCCTCCCTATTGATCTATTTTTAAAGCATCGATGTATACCAAAGAAATATTATCAGTAATTAATAATCATTAATTACCTGTCCTGGGTCTTCTTCTGCTGTAGTTCCCCTTTGATCGTTGCTGTGAGAAGTTTGGAGTCAAGGTGGCTTGGCAAAAGGCACGGATGTAGCTTGCTTAATGTTCCCCTCACGTGTTGTGTCATGGAGAATGCCCACCTGGAAAAAGAGAGAAGCGTGATAATATGTTCCTGGCAGACATTGATACTTAGAAAAGACAAAGGTGCAACGTCGAGCATGCTAAAGATCTTGTCTTAACTCTAATATTATCTATTCACAGTTATCTTATCTATCTGTAACCATCCTTATCATGCTCGGCGCTGCAGGGTTGAGCAGGTGACTGGTGCTGTGGCGGACTGGGGTGCCACTACTAATACCTTACGCACAGCACTATGTACCCCCTCCTTGCCCCCCCAGTATGGCCTATCTGTTATCTGTCTGTGCCCCTTCCCTATTGATCTATTTTTAAAGCATTGATGTATACCAAAGAAATATTATCAGTAATTAATAATCATTAATTACCTGTCCTGGGTCTTCTTCTGCTGTAGTTCCCCTTTGATCGTTGCTGTGAGAAGTTTGGAGTCAAGGTGGCTTGGCAAAAGGCAGGGATGTAGCTTGCTTGATGTTCCCCTCACGTGTTGTGTCATGGAGAATGCCCACCTGGAAAAAGAGAGAAGCGTGATAATATGTTCCTGGTAGACATTGATACTTAGAAAAGACAAAGGTGCAACGTCGAGCATGCTAAAGATCTTGTCTTAACTCTAATATTATCTATTCACAGTTATCTTATCTATCTGTAACCATCCTTATCATGCTCGGCGCTGCAGGGTTGAGCAGGTGACTGGTGCTGTGGCGGACTGGGGTGCCACTACTAATACCTTACGCACAGCACTATGTACCCCCTCCTTGCCCCCCCAGTATGGCCTATCTGCTATCTGTCTGTGCCCCCTCCCTATTGATCTATTTTTAAAGCATCGATGTATACCAAAGAAATATTATCAGTAATTAATAATCATTAATTACCTGTCCTGGGTCTTCTTCTGCTGTAGTTCCCCTTTGATCGTTGCTGTGAGAAGTTTGGAGTCAAGGTGGCTTGGCAAAAGGCACGGATGTAGCTTGCTTGATGTTCCCCTCACGTGTTGTGTCATGGAGAATGCCCACCTGGAAAAAGAGAGAAGCGTGATAATATGTTCCTGGCAGACATTGATACTTAGAAAAGACAAAGGTGCAACGTCGAGCATGCTAAAGATCTTGTCTTAACTCTAATATTATCTATTCACAGTTATCTTATCTATCTGTAACCATCCTTATCATGCTCGGCGCTGCAGGGTTGAGCAGGTGACTGGTGCTGTGGCGGACTGGGGTGCCACTACTAATACCTTACGCACAGCACTATGTACCCCCTCCTTGCCCCCCCAGTATGGCCTATCTGCTATCTGTCTGTGCCCCTTCCCTATTGCTCTATTTTTAAAGCATCGATGTAAACCAAAGAAATATTATCAGTAATTAATAATCATTGATTACCTGTCCTGGGTCTTCTTCTGCTGTAGTTCCCCTTTGATCGTTGCTGTGAAAAGTTTGGAGTCAAGGTGGCTTGGCAAAAGGCAGGGATGTAGCTTGCTTGATGTTCCCCTCACGTGTTGTGTCATGGAGAATGCCCACCTGGAAAAAGAGAGAAGCGTGATAATATGTTCCTGGCAGACATTGATACTTAGAAAAGACAAAGTTGCAACGTCGAGTATGCTAATGATCTTGTCCTAACTCTAATATTATCTATTTACAGTTATCTATCTTATGTATCTATAACCATCCTTATCATGCTCGGCGCTGCAGGGGTGAGCAGGTGACTGGTGCTGTGGCGCACTGGGGTGCCACTACTAATACCTTACGCACAGCACTACGTACCCCCTCCTTGCCCCCCCCAGTATGGCCTATCTGCAATCTGTCTGTGCCCCTTCCCTATTGCCCTATTTTTAAAGCATCGATGTATACCAAAGAAATATTATCAGTAATTAATAATCATTAATTACCTGTCCTGGGTCTTCTTCTGCTGTAGTTCCCCTTTGATCGTTGCTGTGAGAAGTTTGGAGTCAAGGTGGCTTGGCAAAAGGCAGGGATGTAGCTTGATATACAACAATTTCACCAATCTTGTATCCCTCGGCGCTAGAGAACTCTGATGAATGAGATTTCTTATGGAAGTGTTCACTCTTTCCTGTGTATTTCCTTTAAGGAAGAGAAAAAAACTCTTCATAGGGCAGGACCGTTTGTTCTCAAAAGACCAAATATTCAATATTAAGATGGACTCCTACCATATGTGCTGGTCTACAGTGAAAGTAGACAAATAAGCAGTTTTATTGAGAGGGTATTCCCACCGTGGATAAGTAGCCGCGTATCCTCAAAAGCAATAAAAACACATCATAGGGTAATCAACTTCCAATATATGGGCATCAACAATGTTGTGATGGACTCTTACCCTATATATTGGTCTACCATTCTAGTAGACAAATATGCAGTTGTATTTAGATGGTTTTCCCCACCATAAGTGCTCGGCTGGATATCCTCAAAAATAAGTAGAAAAAGGCCGCCATAGCATAATAAAATTTAATCACAATAAAACATACAAAATGTGCAAAAAAAGCAGTCGTACTAGACTCTCACCCTGTGGATTGGTCCACTCCGAAAAGTAGACAAACAGATATAAGATGGTATACAAACAGGCGTCCCTGCAAGCTCTTATCCAACCCAGGTGGTAGTCCAGACTCCTGACTTCAACCTCAGTGCGACGCGTTTCGATACTTCCCAGTATCTTTTTCAGAGCATAATGAGGTTGTGGTGGTGGCGGGTTTTTATACCTGTCCTTGGTAAATCCTAATTCCAGACACAGACAACTAACCACTATTCAGTGCCTATCCTAACTATTGCACAATCCCAATGTATGAGTCCAGGCCGGTGTATCTGTAAGATTTCCCATAACGAGATTTCCAATTGCGGGCAGCTGTGTTCCTTGCGCCAGTCTCCGCGCTGATGACGAACTTCCTGTTCCCGCCGGAAGTTACGTCATGCGTTCCAACGGCGGTTACGGAAGTGATGTGTTGCGTTCCACACTCTCCGCTGATGACAGCCGCTTGTCTTAGTCTCTCATAGAGGAGATGGTGCTGCAGTTCGTCTTATCATTTAGCCTGCGTGCAATGTTCTTCATATCGACCACATGTCACAAAAATAAAAATATATTAAAAACGGACAATGTACAGGTTGAGTATCCCTTATCCAAAATGCTTGGGACCAGAGGTATTTTGGATATCGGATTTTTCCGTATTTTGGAATAATTGCATACCATAATGAGATATCATGGTGATGGGACCTAAATCTAAGCACAGAATGCATTTATGTTTCATATATACCTTATACATACAGCCTGAAGTTAATTTTAGCCAATATTTTTCATAAATTTGTGCATTAAACAATGTGTGTGTACATACACACAATTCATTTATGTTTCATATACACCTTATACACACAGCCTGAAGGTCATTTAATACAATATTTTTTATAACATTGTGTATTAAACAAAGTTTGTGTACATTGAGCCATCAAAAAAACAAATGTTTCACTATCTCACTCTCACTCAAAAAAGTCCGTAATTCGGAATATTCCGTATTTCGGAATATTTGGATATGGGATACTCAACCTGTATTACATTTAAAAAGGACATTTATTACATTTAAAAACCTTAAAGGAACCATTTAACTTCAAAATCCTTGTTTAGTCCGGTCGGAACAAGGGTTTTGTGTCTAAAAATAAAATTAATTTCTTCTTTAGCAAGTTTAGTGTTAATATCAGTTTCTCTCAAACCAAGGGTGATTTTTTTGAGGCCATAAAAATTCTTTATTTTTGAAGGATCACAGTTATGAGTATTTTTAAAATGCAGGGAGAGGGCATGAGTGTCTAATCGTTTACGTATGTTCCTTATGTGCTCCCCAATTCTTATTTTCAATTGTCTACTTGTCCTACCGCATTCCCCCGCATTTTCCTGTAGGTGTTTTTATCCTCCAACTGTCTTAAAATTTCTCCTTCATAAGTGGTTATGAGGAGGAAGAAATCGACACAGTTCTGAATGTAGTAAAGGATTCAGATCGTGAAAGCTTAATCTCGATACCTACGAAAAGACAAACAGGTCAATCAGATACAGACAGGTTTAAGTGGTCTTTTGTGTCAGACTTCTCCTCCCAACACCACGAGGTGGTCAAAATCTTTAGAAAACATTGGGGGATCCTAAAAAAGGACCCGGTATTGGGAAAAGAATTACCGGAGTTTCCGGTCTGTATTTTTAGAAAGGCCCCAAACCTTAGACAGAAACTGGTTAAGAGTTTCCACTCTAATGTAAATAAAAATAGAGGGATTGTCTCTGAGGGTTTCTATAGATGTGGCACCTGTATAGGATGCAAATGTGTTCCCAATACTTTTGGGAAAAAGGCCACCAAAATAGACATCAATAATAAAATGGTGACTATTAAAGATTTTGTCACCTGCCACACATCTAATGTCATCTACGGGATAGAATGTGAGTGTGGCAAATTCTATATTGGTAGGACAAGTAGACAATTGAAAATAAGAATTGGGGAGCACATAAGGAACATACGTAAAGGATTAGACACTCATGCCCTCTCCCTGCATTTTAAAAATACTCATAACTGTGATCCTTCAAAAATAAAGAATTTTTATGGCCTCAAAAAAATCACCCTTGGTTTGAGAGAAACTGATATTAACACTAAACTTGCTAAAGAAGAAATGAATTTTATTTTTAGACACAAAACCCTTGTTCCGACCGGACTAAACAAGGATTTTGAAGTTAAATGGTTCCTTTAAGGTTTTTAAATGTAATAAATGTCATTTTTAAATGTAATACATTGTCCGTTTTTAATATATTTTTATTTTTGTGACATGTGGTCGATATGAAGAACATTGCACGCAGGCTAAATGATAAGACGAACTGCAGCACCATCTCCTCTATGAGAGACTAACACAAGCGGCTGTCATCAGCGGAGAGTGTGGAACGCAACACATCACTTCCGTAACCGCCGTTGGAACGCATGACGTAACTTCCGGCGGGAACAGGAAGTTCGTCATCAGCGCGGAGACTGGCGCAAGGAACACAGCTGCCCGCAATTGGAAATCTCGTTATGGGAAATCTTACAGATACACCGGCCTGGACTCATACATTGGGATTGTGCAATAGTTAGGATAGGCACTGAATAGTGGTTAGTTGTCTGTGTCTGGAATTAGGATTTACCAAGGACAGGTATAAAAACCCGCCACCACCACAACCTCATTATGCTCTGAAAAAGATACTGGGAAGTATCGAAACGCGTCGCACTGAGGTTGAAGGCAGGAGTCTGGACTACCACCTGGGTTGGATAAGAGCTTGCAGGGACGCCTGTTTGTATACCATCTTATATCTGTTTGTCTACTTTTCGGAGTGGACCAATCCACAGGGTGAGAGTCTAGTACGACTGCTTTTTTTGCACATTTTGTATGTTTTATTGTGATTAAATTTTATTATGCTATGGCGGCCTTTTTCTACTTATTTTTGAGGATATCCAGCCGAGCACTTATGGTGGGGAAAACCATCTAAATACAACTGCATATTTGTCTACTAGAATGGTAGACCAATATATAGGGTAAGAGTCCATCACAACATTGTTGATGCCCATATATTGGAAGTTGATTACCCTATGATGTGTTTTTATTGCTTTTGAGGATACGCGGCTACTTATCCACGGTGGGAATACCCTCTCAATAAAACTGCTTATTTGTCTACTTTCACTGTAGACCAGCACATATGGTAGGAGTCCATCTTAATATTGAATATTTGGTCTTTTGAGAACAAACGGTCCTGCCCTATGAAGAGTTTTTTTCTCTTCCTTAAAGGAAATACACAGGAAAGAGTGAACACTTCCATAAGAAATCTCATTCATCAGAGTTCTCTAGCGCCGAGGGATACAAGATTGGTGAAATTGTTGTATATTGTGTTTTGTTTTGGGAGTGTTTGGTGACACTCTTCATCAATTGTATCACACAGGCTGCTTGTTGCGCAGGAGTGGGGCTCATAAAGTTTTTTACTAGGGATGTAGCTTGCTTGATGTTCCCCTCACGTGTTGTGTCATGGAGAATGCCCACCTGGAAAAAGAGAGAAGCGTGAAAATATGTTCCTGGCAGACATTGATACTTAGAAAAGACAAAGGTGCAACGTCGAGCATGCTAAAGATCTTGTCTTAACTCTAATATTATCTATTCACAGTTATCTTATCTATCTGTAACCATCCTTATCATGCTCGGCGCTGCAGGGTTGAGCAGGTGACTGGTGCTGTGGCGGACTGGGGTGCCACTACTAATACCTTACGCACAGCACTATGTACCCCCTCCATGCCCCCCCAGTATGGCCTATCTGCTATCTGTCTGTGCCCCCTCCCTATTGATCTATTTTTAAAGCATCGATGTATACCAAAGAAATATTATCAGTAATTAATAATCATTAATTACCTGTCCTGGGTCTTCTTCTGCTGTAGTTCCCCTTTGATCGTTGCTGTGAGAAGTTTGGAGTCAAGGTGGCTTGGCAAAAGGCAGGGATGTAGCTTGCTTGATGTTCCCCTCACGTGTTGTGTCATGGAGAATGCCCACCTGGAAAAAGAGAGAAGCGTGATAATATGTTCCTGGCAGACATTGATACTTAGAAAAGACAAAGGTGCAACGTCGAGCATGCTAAAGATCTTGTCTTAACTCTAATATTATCTATTCACAGTTATCTTATCTATCTGTAACCATCCTTATCATGCTCGGCGCTGCAGGGTTGAGCAGGTGACTGGTGCTGTGGCGGACTGGGGTGCCACTACTAATACCTTACGCACAGCACTATGTACCCCCTCCTTGCCCCCCCAGTATGGCCTATCTGCTATCTGTCTGTGCCCCTTCCCTATTGATCTATTTTTAAAGCATCGATGTATACCAAAGAAATATTATTAGTAATTAATAATCATTAATTACCTGTCCTGGGTCTTCTTCTGCTGTAGTTCCCCTTTGATCGTTGCTGTGAGAAGTTTAGAGTCAAGGTGGCTTGGCAAAAGGCAGGGATGTAGCTTGCTTGATGTTCCCCTCAAGTGTTGTGTGAATGCCCACCTGGAAAAAGAGAGAAGCGTAATAATATGTTCCTGGCAGACATTGATACTTAGAAAAGACAAAGGTGCAACGTCGAGCATGCTAAAGATCTTGTCTTAACTCTAATATTATCTATTCACAGTTATCTTATCTATCTGTAACCATCCTTATCATGCTCGGCGCTGCAGGGTTGAGCAGGTGACTGGTGCTGTGGCGGACTGGGGTGCCACTACTAATACCTTACGCACAGCACTATGTACCCCCTCCTTGCCCCCCCCAGTATGGCCTATCTGCTATCTGTCTGTGCCCCCTCCCTATTGATCTATTTTTAAAGTATCGATGTATACCAAAGAAATATTATCAGTAATTAATAATCATTAATTACCTGTCCTGGGTCTTCTTCTGCTGTAGTTCCCCTTTGATCGTTGCTGTGAGAAGTTTGGAGTCAAGGTGGCTTGGCAAAAGGCAGGGATGTAGCTTGCTTGATGTTCCCCTCACGTGTTGTGTCATGGAGAATGCCCACCTGGAAAAAGAGAGAAGCGTGATAATATGTTCCTGGCAGACATTGATACTTAGAAAAGACAAAGGTGCAACGTCGAGCATGCTAAAGATCTTGTCTTAACTCTAATATTATCTATTCACAGTTATCTTATCTATCTGTAACCATCCTTATCATGCTCGGCGCTGCAGGGTTGAGCAGGTGACTGGTGCTGTGGCGGACTGGGGTGCCACTACTAATACCTTACGCACAGCACTATGTACCCCCTCCTTGCCCCCCCAGTAGGGCCTATCTGCTATCTGTCTGTGCCCCTTCCCTATTGATCTATTTTTAAAGCATCGATGTATACCAAAGAAATATTATCAGTAATTAATAATCATTAATTACCTGTCCTGGGTCTTCTTCTGCTGTAGTTCCCCTTTGATCGTTGCTGTGAGAAGTTTGGAGTCAAGGTGGCTTGGCAAAAGGCACGGATGTAGCTTGCTTGATGTTCCCCACAAGTGTTGTGTCATGGAGAATGCCCACATGGAAAAAGAGAGAAGCGTGATAATATGTTCCTGGCAGACATTGATACTTAGAAAAGACAAAGGTGCAACGTCGAGCATGCTAAAGATCTTGTCTTAACTCTAATATTATCTATTCACAGTTATCTTATCTATCTGTAACCATCCTTATCATGCTCGGCGCTGCAGGGTTGAGCAGGTGACTGGTGCTGTGGCGGACTGGGGTGCCACTACTAATACCTTACGCACAGCACTATGTACCCCCTCCTTGCCCCCCCAGTATGGCCTATCTGCAATCTGTCTGTGCCCCCTCCCTATTGATCTATTTTTAAAGTATCGATGTATACCAAAGAAATATTATCAGTAATTAATAATCATTAATTACCTGTCCTGGGTCTTCTTCTGCTGTAGTTCCCCTTTGATCGTTGCTGTGAGAAGTTTGGAGTCAAGGTGGCTTGGCAAAAGGCAGGGATGTAGCTTGCTTGATGTTCCCCTCACGTGTTGTGTCATGGAGAATGCCCACCTGGAAAAAGAGAGAAGCGTGATAATATGTTCCTGGCAGACATTGATACTTAGAAAAGACAAAGGTGCAACGTCGAGCATGCTAAAGATCTTGTCTTAACTCTAATATTATCTATTCACAGTTATCTTATCTATCTGTAACCATCCTTATCATGCTCGGCGCTGCAGGGTTGAGCAGGTGACTGGTGCTGTGGCGGACTGGGGTGCCACTACTAATACCTTACGCACAGCACTATGTACCCCCTCCTTGCCCCCCCAGTATGGCCTATCTGCTATCTGTCTGTGCCCCTTCCCTATTGATCTATTTTTAAAGCATCGATGTATACCAAAGAAATATTATCAGTAATTAATAATCATTAATTACCTGTCCTGGGTCTTCTTCTGCTGTAGTTCCCCTTTGATCGTTGCTGTGAGAAGTTTGGAGTCAAGGTGGCTTGGCAAAAGGCAGGGATGTAGCTTGCTTGATGTTCCCCTCAAGTGTTGTGTCATGGAGAATGCCCACCTGGAAAAAGAGAGAAGCGTGATAATATGTTCATGGCAGACATTGATACTTAGAAAAGACAAAGGTGCAACGTCGAGCATGCTAATGATGTTGTCTTAACTCTAATATTATCTATTTACAGTTACCTTATCTATCTTATGTATCTATAACCATCCTTATCATGCTCGGCGCTGCAGGGGTGAGCAGGTGACTGGTGCTGTGGCGGACTGGGGTGCCACTACTAATACCTTACGCACAGCACTACGTACCCCTAACCACCTCCTTGCCCCCCAGTATGGCCTATCTGCTATCTGTCTGTGCCCCTACCCTATTTTTAAAGCATCGATGTATACCAAAGAAATATTATCAGTAATTAATAATCATTAATTACCTGTCCTGGGTCTTCTTCTGCTGTAGTTCCCCTTTGATCGTTGCTGTGAGAAGTTTGGAGTCAAGGTGGCTTGGCAAAAGGCAGGGATGTAGCTTGCTTGATGTTCCCCTCACGTGTTGTGTCATGGAGAATGCTCAACTGGAAAAAGAGAGAAGCGTGATAATATGTTCCTGGCAGACATTGATACTTAGAAAAGACAAAGTTGCAACGTCGAGCATGCTAAAGATCTTGTCTTAACTCTAATATTATCTATTTACAGTTATCTTATCTATCTTATCTATCTGTAACCATCCTTATCATGCTCGGCGCTGCAGGGTTGAGCAGGTGACTGGTGCTGTGGCGCACTGGGGTGCCACTACTAATACCTTACGCACAGCACTATGTACCCCCTCCTTGCCCCCCCAGTATGGCCTATCTGCTATCTGTCTGTGCCCCCTCCCTATTGATCTATTTTTAAAGTATCGATGTATACCAAAGAAATATTATCAGTAATTAATAATCATTAATTACCTGTCCTGGGTCTTCTTCTGCTGTAGTTCCCCTTTGATCGTTGCTGTGAGAAGTTTGGAGTCAAGGTGGCTTGGCAAAAGGCAGGGATGTAGCTTGCTTGATGTTCCCCTCACGTGTTGTGTCATGGAGAATGCCCACCTGGAAAAAGAGAGAAGCGTGATAATATGTTCCTGGCAGACATTGATACTTAGAAAAGACAAAGGTGCAACGTCGAGCATGCTAAAGATCTTGTCTTAACTCTAATATTATCTATTCACAGTTATCTTATCTATCTGTAACCATCCTTATCATGCTCGGCGCTGCAGGGTTGAGCAGGTGACTGGTGCTGTGGCGGACTGGGGTGCCACTACTAATACCTTACGCACAGCACTATGTACCCCCTCCTTGCCCCCCCAGTATGGCCTATCTGCTATCTGTCTGTGCCCCCTCCCTATTGATCTATTTTTAAAGTATCGATGTATACCAAAGAAATATTATCAGTAATTAATAATCATTAATTACCTGTCCTGGGTCTTCTTCTGCTGTAGTTCCCCTTTGATCGTTGCTGTGAGAAGTTTGGAGTCAAGGTGGCTTGGCAAAAGGCAGGGATGTAGCTTGCTTGATGTTCCCCTCACGTGTTGTGTCATGGAGAATGCCCACCTGGAAAAAGAGAGAAGCGTGATAATATGTTCCTGGCAGACATTGATACTTAGAAAAGACAAAGGTGCAACGTCGAGCATGCTAAAGATCTTGTCTTAACTCTAATATTATCTATTCACAGTTATCTTATCTATCTGTAACCATCCTTATCATGCTCGGCGCTGCAGGGTTGAGCAGGTGACTGGTGCTGTGGCGGACTGGGGTGCCACTACTAATACCTTACGCACAGCACTATGTACCCCCTCCTTGCCCCCCCAGTAGGGCCTATCTGCTATCTGTCTGTGACCCTTCCCTATTGATCTATTTTTAAAGCATCGATGTATACCAAAGAAATATTATCAGTAATTAATAATCATTAATTACCTGTCCTGGGTCTTCTTCTGCTGTAGTTCCCCTTTGATCGTTGCTGTGAGAAGTTTGGAGTCAAGGTGGCTTGGCAAAAGGCACGGATGTAGCTTGCTTGATGTTCCCCACAAGTGTTGTGTCATGGAGAATGCCCACCTGGAAAAAGAGAGAAGCGTGATAATATGTTCCTGGCAGACATTGATACTTAGAAAAGACAAAGGTGCAACGTCGAGCATGCTAAAGATCTTGTCTTAACTCTAATATTATCTATTCACAGTTATCTTATCTATCTGTAACCATCCTTATCATGCTCGGCGCTGCAGGGTTGAGCAGGTGACTGGTGCTGTGGCGGACTGGGGTGCCACTACTAATACCTTACGCACAGCACTATGTACCCCCTCCTTGCCCCCCCAGTATGGCCTATCTGCTATCTGTCTGTGCCCCCTCCCTATTGATCTATTTTTAAAGTATCGATGTATACCAAAGAAATATTATCAGTAATTAATAATCATTAATTACCTGTCCTGGGTCTTCTTCTGCTGTAGTTCCCCTTTGATCGTTGCTGTGAGAAGTTTGGAGTCAAGGTGGCTTGGCAAAAGGCAGGGATGTAGCTTGCTTGATGTTCCCCTCACGTGTTGTGTCATGGAGAATGCCCACCTGGAAAAAGAGAGAAGCGTGATAATATGTTCCTGGCAGACATTGATACTTAGAAAAGACAAAGGTGCAACGTCGAGCATGCTAAAGATCTTGTCTTAACTCTAATATTATCTATTCACAGTTATCTTATCTATCTGTAACCATCCTTATCATGCTCGGCGCTGCAGGGTTGAGCAGGTGACTGGTGCTGTGGCGGACTGGGGTGCCACTACTAATACCTTACGCACAGCACTATGTACCCCCTCCTTGCCCCCCCAGTATGGCCTATCTGCTATCTGTCTGTGCCCCTTCCCTATTGATCTATTTTTAAAGCATCGATGTATACCAAAGAAATATTATCAGTAATTAATAATCATTAATTACCTGTCCTGGGTCTTCTTCTGCTGTAGTTCCCCTTTGATCGTTGCTGTGAGAAGTTTGGAGTCAAGGTGGCTTGGCAAAAGGCAGGGATGTAGCTTGCTTGATGTTCCCCTCAAGTGTTGTGTCATGGAGAATGCCCACCTGGAAAAAGAGAGAAGCGTGATAATATGTTCATGGCAGACATTGATACTTAGAAAAGACAAAGGTGCAACGTCGAGCATGCTAATGATGTTGTCTTAACTCTAATATTATCTATTTACAGTTACCTTATCTATCTTATGTATCTATAACCATCCTTATCATGCTCGGCGCTGCAGGGGTGAGCAGGTGACTGGTGCTGTGGCGGACTGGGGTGCCACTACTAATACCTTACGCACAGCACTACGTACCCCTAACCACCTCCTTGCCCCCCAGTATGGCCTATCTGCTATCTGTCTGTGCCCCTACCCTATTTTTAAAGCATCGATGTATACCAAAGAAATATTATCAGTAATTAATAATCATTAATTACCTGTCCTGGGTCTTCTTCTGCTGTAGTTCCCCTTTGATCGTTGCTGTGAGAAGTTTGGAGTCAAGGTGGCTTGGCAAAAGGCAGGGATGTAGCTTGCTTGATGTTCCCCTCACGTGTTGTGTCATGGAGAATGCTCAACTGGAAAAAGAGAGAAGCGTGATAATATGTTCCTGGCAGACATTGATACTTAGAAAAGACAAAGTTGCAACGTCGAGCATGCTAAAGATCTTGTCTTAACTCTAATATTATCTATTTACAGTTATCTTATCTATCTTATCTATCTGTAACCATCCTTATCATGCTCGGCGCTGCAGGGTTGAGCAGGTGACTGGTGCTGTGGCGCACTGGGGTGCCACTACTAATACCTTACGCACAGCACTATGTACCCCCTCCTTGCCCCCCCAGTATGGCCTATCTGCTATCTGTCTGTGCCCCCTCCCTATTGATCTATTTTTAAAGTATCGATGTATACCAAAGAAATATTATCAGTAATTAATAATCATTAATTACCTGTCCTGGGTCTTCTTCTGCTGTAGTTCCCCTTTGATCGTTGCTGTGAGAAGTTTGGAGTCAAGGTGGCTTGGCAAAAGGCAGGGATGTAGCTTGCTTGATGTTCCCCTCACGTGTTGTGTCATGGAGAATGCCCACCTGGAAAAAGAGAGAAGCGTGATAATATGTTCCTGGCAGACATTGATACTTAGAAAAGACAAAGGTGCAACGTCGAGCATGCTAAAGATCTTGTCTTAACTCTAATATTATCTATTCACAGTTATCTTATCTATCTGTAACCATCCTTATCATGCTCGGCGCTGCAGGGTTGAGCAGGTGACTGGTGCTGTGGCGGACTGGGGTGCCACTACTAATACCTTACGCACAGCACTATGTACCCCCTCCTTGCCCCCCCAGTATGGCCTATCTGCTATCTGTCTGTGCCCCCTCCCTATTGATCTATTTTTAAAGTATCGATGTATACCAAAGAAATATTATCAGTAATTAATAATCATTAATTACCTGTCCTGGGTCTTCTTCTGCTGTAGTTCCCCTTTGATCGTTGCTGTGAGAAGTTTGGAGTCAAGGTGGCTTGGCAAAAGGCAGGGATGTAGCTTGCTTGATGTTCCCCTCACGTGTTGTGTCATGGAGAATGCCCACCTGGAAAAAGAGAGAAGCGTGATAATATGTTCCTGGCAGACATTGATACTTAGAAAAGACAAAGGTGCAACGTCGAGCATGCTAAAGATCTTGTCTTAACTCTAATATTATCTATTCACAGTTATCTTATCTATCTGTAACCATCCTTATCATGCTCGGCGCTGCAGGGTTGAGCAGGTGACTGGTGCTGTGGCGGACTGGGGTGCCACTACTAATACCTTACGCACAGCACTATGTACCCCCTCCTTGCCCCCCCAGTATGGCCTATCTGCTATCTGTCTGTGCCCCTTCCCTATTGCTCTATTTTTAAAGCATCGATGTAAACCAAAGAAATATTATCAGTAATTAATAATCATTAATTACCTGTCCTGGGTCTTCTTCTGCTGTAGTTCCCCTTTGATCGTTGCTGTGAAAAGTTTGGAGTCAAGGTGGCTTGGCAAAAGGCAGGGATGTAGCTTGCTTGATGTTCCCCTCACGTGTTGTGTCATGGAGAATGCCCACCTGGAAAAAGAGAGAAGCGTGATAATATGTTCCTGGCAGACATTGATACTTAGAAAAGACAAAGTTGCAACGTCGAGTATGCTAATGATCTTGTCCTAACTCTAATATTATCTATTTACAGTTATCTATCTTATGTATCTATAACCATCCTTATCATGCTCGGCGCTGCAGGGGTGAGCAGGTGACTGGTGCTGTGGCGCACTGGGGTGCCACTACTAATACCTTACGCACAGCACTATCTACCCCCTCCTTGCCCCCCCCCAGTATGGAATATCTGCAATCTGTCTGTGCCCCTTCCCTATTGCCCTATTTTTAAAGCATCGATGTATACCAAAGAAATATTATCAGTAATTAATAATCATTAATTACCTGTCCTGGGTCTTCTTCTGCTGTAGTTCCCCTTTGATCGTTGCTGTGAGAAGTTTGGAGTCAAGGTGGCTTGGCAAAAGGCAGGGATGTAGCTTGCTTGATGTTCCCCTCACGTGTTGTGTCATGGAGAATGCCCACCTGGAAAAAGAGAGAAGCGTGATAATATGTTCCTGGCAGAAATTGATACTTAGAAAAGACAAAGTTGCAACGTTGAGTATGCTAATGATCTTGTCTTAACTCTAATATTATCTATTTACAGTTATCTATCTTATGTATCTATAACCATCCTTATCATGCTCGGCGCTGCAGGGGTGAGCAGGTGACTGGTGCTGTGGCGCACTGGGGTGCCACTACTAATACCTTACGCACAGCACTATGTACCCCCTCCTTGCCCCCCCCAGTATGGCCTATCTGCAATCTGTCTGTGCCCCTTCCCTATTGCCCTATTTTTAAAGCATCGATGTATACCAAAGAAATATTATCAGTAATTAATAATCATTAATTACCTGTCCTGGGTCTTCTTCTGCTGTAGTTCCCCTTTGATCGTTGCCGTGAGAAGTTTGGAGTCAAGATGGCTTGGCAAAAGGCAGGGATGTATCTTGCTTGATGTTCCCCTCACGTGTTGTGTCATGGAGAATGCCCACCTGGAAAAAGAGAGAAGCGTGATAATATGTTTTTGGCAGACATTGATACTTAGAAAAGACAAAGGTGCAACGTCGAGCATGCTAAAGATCTTGTCTTAACTCTAATATTATCTATTCACAGTATTCTTATCTATCTGTAACCATCCTTATCATGCTCGGCGCTGCAGGGTTGAGCAGGTGACTGGTGCTGTGGCGGACTGGGGTGCCACTACTAATACCTTACGCACAGCACTATGTACCCCCTCCTTGCCCCCCCAGTATGGCCTATCTGCTATCTGTCTGTGCCTCCTCCCTTTTGATCTATTTTTAAAGCATCGATGTATACCAAAGAAATATTATCAGTAATTAATAATCATTAATTACCTGTCCTGGGTCTTCTTCTGCTGTAGTTCCCCTTTGATCGTTGCTGTGAGAAGTTTGGAGTCAAGGTGGCTTGGCAAAAGGCAGGGATGTATCTTGCTTGATGTTCCCCTCACGTGTTGTGTCATGGAGAATGCCCACCTGGAAAAAGAGAGAAGCGTGATAATATGTTCCTGGCAGACATTGATACTTAGAAAAGACAAAGGTGCAATGTCGAGCATGCTAAAGATCTTGTCTTAACTCTAATATTATCTATTCACAGTTATCTTATCTATCTGTAACCATCCTTATCATGCTCGGCGCTGCAGGGTTGAGCAGGTGACTGGTGCTGTGGCGGACTGGGGTGCCACTACTAATACCTTACGCACAGCACTATGTACCCCCTCCTTGCCCCCCCAGTATGGCCTATCTGCTATCTGTCTGTGCCCCTTCCCTATTGCTCTATTTTTAAAGCATCGATGTAAACCAAAGAAATATTATCAGTAATTAATAATCATTAATTACCTGTCCTGGGTCTTCTTCTGCTGTAGTTCCCCTTTGATCGTTGCTGTGAGAAGTTTGGAGTCAAGGTGGCTTGGCAAAAGGCAGGGATGTAGCTTGCTTGATGTTCCCCTCACGTGTTGTGTCATGGAGAATGCCCACCTGGAAAAAGAGAGAAGCGTGATAATATGTTCCTGGCAGACATTGATACTTAGAAAAGACAAAGTTGCAACGTCGAGTATGCTAATGATCTTGTCCTAACTCTAATATTATCTATTTACAGTTATCTATCTTATGTATCTATAACCATCCTTATCATGCTCGGCGCTGCAGGGGTGAGCAGGTGACTGGTGCTGTGGCGCACTGGGGTGCCACTACTAATACCTTAAACACAGCACTATGTACCCCCTCCTTGCCCCCCCCCAGTATGGCCTATCTGCAATCTGTCTGTGCCCCTTCCCTATTGCCCTATTTTTAAAGCATCGATGTATACCAAAGAAATATTATCAGTAATTAATAATCATTAATTACCTGTCCTGGGTCTTCTTCTGCTGTAGTTCCCCTTTGATCGTTGCTGTGAGAAGTTTGGAGTCAAGGTGGCTTGGCAAAAGGCAGGGATGTAGCTTGCTTGATGTTCCCCTCACGTGTTGTGTCATGGAGAATGCCCACCTGGAAAAAGAGAGAAGCGTGATAATATGTTCCTGGCAGACATTGATACTTAGAAAAGACAAAGGTGCAACGTCGAGCATGCTAAAGATCTTGTCTTAACTCTAATATTATCTATTCACAGTTATCTTATCTATCTGTAACCATCCTTATCATGCTCGGCGCTGCAGGGTTGAGCAGGTGACTGGTGCTGTGGCGGACTGGGGTGCCACTACTAATACCTTACGCACAGCACTATGTACCCCCTCCTTGCCCCCCCAGTATGGCCTATCTGCTATCTGTCTGTGCCCCTTCCCTATTGATCTATTTTTAAAGCATCGATGTATACCAAAGAAATATTATCAGTAATTAATAATCATTAATTACCTGTCCTGGGTCTTATTCTGCTGTAGTTCCCCTTTGATCGTTGCTGTGAGAAGTTTGGAGTCAAGGTGGCTTGGCAAAAGGCAGGGATGTAGCTTGCTTGATGTTCCCCTCACGTGTTGTGTCATGGAGAATGCCCACCTGGAAAAAGAGAGAAGCGTGATAATATGTTCCTGGCAGACATTGATACTTAGAAAAGACAAAGGTGCAACGTCGAGCATGCTAAAGATCTTGTCTTAACTCTAATATTATCTATTCACAGTTATCTTATCTATCTGTAATCATCCTTATCATGCTTGGCGCTGCAGGGTTGAGCAGGTGACTGGTGCTGTGGCAGACTGGGGTGCCACTACTAATACCTTACGCACAGCACTATGTACCCCCTCCTTGCCCCCCCATTATGGCCTATCTGCTATCTGTCTGTGCCCCCTCCCTATTGATCTATTTTTAAAGCATCGATGTATACCAAAGAAATATTATCAGTAATTAATAATCATTAATTACCTGTCCTGGGTCTTCTTCTGCTGTAGTTCCCCTTTGATCGTTGCTGTGAGAAGTTTGGATCCAAGGTGGCTTGGCAAAAGGCAGGGATGTAGCTTGCTTGATGTTCCCCTCACGTGTTGTGTCATGGAGAATGCCCACCTGGAAAAAGAGAGAAGCGTGATAATATGTTCCTGGCAGACATTGATACTTAGAAAAGACAAAGGTGCAACGTCGAGCATGCTAAAGATCTTGTCTTAACTCTAATATTATCTATTCACAGTTATCTTATCTATCTGTAACCATCCTTATCATGCTCGGCGCTGCAGGGTTGAGCAGGTGACTGGTGCTGTGGCGCACTGGGGTGCCACTACTAATACCTTACGCACAGAACTATGTACCCCCTCCTTGCCCCCCCCAGTATGGCCTATCTGCAATCTGTCTGTGCCCCTTCCCTATTGCCCTATTTTTAAAGCATCGATGTATACCAAAGAAATATTATCAGTAATTAATAATCATTAATTACCTGTCCTGGGTCTTCTTCTGCTGTAGTTCCCCTTTGATCGTTGCCGTGAGAAGTTTGGAGTCAAGATGGCTTGGCAAAAGGCAGGGATGTATCTTGCTTGATGTTCCCCTCACGTGTTGTGTCATGGAGAATGCCCACCTGGAAAAAGAGAGAAGCGTGATAATATGTTCCTGGCAGACATTGATACTTAGAAAAGACAAAGGTGCAACGTCGAGCATGCTAAAGATCTTGTCTTAACTCTAATATTATCTATTCACAGTTATCTTATCTATCTGTAACCATCCTTATCATGCTCGGCGCTGCAGGGTTGAGCAGGTGACTGGTGCTGTGGCGGACTGGGGTGCCACTACTAATACCTTACGCACAGCACTATGTACACCCTCCTTGCACCCCCAGTATGGCCTATCTGCTATCTGTCTGCGCCTCCTCCCTATTGATCTATTTTTAAAGCATCGATGTATACCAAAGAAATATTATCAGTAATTAATAATCATTAATTACCTGTCCTGGTCTTCTTCTGCTGTAGTTCCCCTTTGATCGTTGCTGTGAGAAGTTTGGAGTCAAGGTGGCTTGGCAAAAGGCACGGATGTAGCTTGCTTGATGTTCCCCTCACGTGTTGTGTCATGGAGAATGCCCACCTGGAAAAAGAGAGAAGCGTGATAATATGTTCCTGGCAGACATTGATACTTAGAAAAGACAAAGTTGCAACGTCGAGTATGCTAATGATCTTGTCCTAACTCTAATATTATCTATTTACAGTCATCTATCTTATGTATCTATAACCATCCTTATCATGCTCGGCGCTGCAGGGGTGAGCAGGTGACTGGTGCTGTGGCGCACTGGGGTGCCACTACTAATACCTTAAACACAGCACTATGTACCCCCTCCTTGCCCCCCCCCCCAGTATGGCCTATCTGCAATCTGTCTGTGCCCCTTCCCTATTGCCCTATTTTTAAAGCATCGATGTATACCAAAGAAATATTATCAGTAATTAATAATCATTAATTACCTGTCCTGGGTCTTCTTCTGCTGTAGTTCCCCTTTGATCGTTGCTGTGAGAAGTTTGGAGTCAAGGTGGCTTGGCAAAAGGCAGGGATGTAGCTTGCTTGATGTTCCCCTCACGTGTTGTGTCATGGAGAATGCCCACCTGGAAAAAGAGAGAAGCGTGATAATATGTTCCTGGCAGACATTGATACTTAGAAAAGACAAAGGTGCAACGTTGAGCATGCTAAAGATCTTGTCTTAACTCTAATATTATCTATTCACAGTTATCTTATCTATCTGTAACCATCCTTATCATGCTCGGCGCTGCAGGGTTGAGCAGGTGACTGGTGCTGTGGCGGACTGGGGTGCCACTACTAATACCTTACGCACAGCACTATGTACCCCCTCCTTGCCCCCCCAGTATGGCCTATCTGCTATCTGTCTGTGCCCCTTCCCTATTGATCTATTTTTAAAGCATCGATGTATACCAAAGAAATATTATCAGTAATTAATAATCATTAATTACCTGTCCTGGGTCTTCTTCTGCTGTAGTTCCCCTTTGATCGTTGCTGTGAGAAGTTTGGAGTCAAGGTGGCTTGGCAAAAGGCAGGGATGTAGCTTGCTTGATGTTCCCCTCACGTGTTGTGTCATGGAGAATGCCCACCTGGAAAAAGAGAGAAGCGTGATAATATGTTCCTGGCAGACATTGATACTTAGAAAAGACAAAGGTGCAACGTCGAGCATGCTAAAGATCTTGTCTTAACTCTAATATTATCTATTCACAGTTATCTTATCTATCTGTAATCATCCTTATCATGCTTGGCGCTGCAGGGTTGAGCAGGTGACTGGTGCTGTGGCAGACTGGGGTGCCACTACTAATACCTTACGCACAGCACTATGTACCCCCTCCTTGCCCCCCCATTATGGCCTATCTGCTATCTGTCTGTGCCCCCTCCCTATTGATCTATTTTTAAAGCATCGATGTATACCAAACAAATATTATCAGTAATTAATAATCATTAATTACCTGTCCTGGGTCTTCTGCTGTAGTTCCCCTTTGATCGTTGCTGTGAGAAGTTTGGATTCAAGGTGGCTTGGCAAAAGGCAGGGATGTAGCTTGCTTGATGTTCCCCTCACGTGTTGTATCATGGAGAATGCCCACCTGGAAAAAGAGAGAAGCGTGACAATATGTTCCTGGCAGACATTGATACTTAGAAAAGACAAAGGTGCAACGTCGAGCATGCTAAAGATCTTGTCTTAACTCTAATATTATCTATTCACAGTTATCTTATCTATCTGTAACCATCCTTATCATGCTCGGCGCTGCAGGGTTGAGCAGGTGACTGGTGCTGTGGCGGACTGGGGTGCCACTACTAATACCTTACGCACAGCACTATGTACACCCTCCTTGCACCCCCAGTATGGCCTATCTGCTATCTGTCTGTGCCTCCTCCCTATTGATCTATTTTTAAAGCATCGATGTATACCAAAGAAATATTATCAGTAATTAATAATCATTAATTACCTGTCCTGGGTCTTCTTCTGCTGTAGTTCCCCTTTGATCGTTGCTGTGAGAAGTTTGGAGTCAAGGTGGCTTGGCAAAAGGCACGGATGTAGCTTGCTTGATGTTCCCCTCACGTGTTGTGTCATGGAGAATGCCCACCTGGAAAAAGAGAGAAGCGTGATAATATGTTCCTGGCAGACATTGATACTTAGAAAAGACAAAGGTGCAACGTCGAGCATGCTAAAGATCTTGTCTTAACTCTAATATTATCTATTCACAGTTATCTTATCTATCTGTAACCATCCTTATCATGCTCGGCGCTGCAGGGTTGAGCAGGTGACTGGTGCTGTGGCGGACTGGGGTGCCACTACTAATACCTTACGCACAGCACTATGTACCCCCTCCTTGCCCCCCCAGTATGGCCTATCTGCTATCTGTCTGTGCCCCCTCCCTATTGATCTATTTTTAAAGCATCGATGTATACCAAAGAAATATTATCAGTAATTAATAATCATTAATTACCTGTCCTGGGTCTTCTTCTGCTGTAGTTCCCCTTTGATCGTTGCTGTGAGAAGTTTGGAGTCAAGGTGGCTTGGCAAAAGGCAGGGATGTAGCTTGCTTGATGTTCCCCTCACGTGTTGTGTCATGGAGAATGCCCACCTGGAAAAAGAGAGAAGCATGATAATATGTTCCTGGCAGACATTGATACTTAGAAAAGACAAAGGTGCAACGTCGAGCATGCTAAAGATCTTGTCTTAACTCTAATATTATCTATTCACAGTTATCTTATCTATCTGTAACCATCCTTATCATGCTCGGCGCTGCAGGGTTGAGCAGGTGACTGGTGCTGTGGCGGACTGGGGTGCCACTACTAATACCTTACGCACAGCACTATGTACCCCCTCCTTGCCCCCCCAGTATGGCCTATCTGCTATCTGTCTGTGCCCCCTCCCTATTGATCTATTTTTAAAGCATCGATGTATACCAAAGAAATATTATCAGTAATTAATAATCATTAATTACCTGTCCTGGGTCTTCTTCTGCTGTAGTTCCCCTTTGATCGTTGCTGTGAAAAGTTTGGAGTCAAGGTGGCTTGGCAAAAGGCAGGGATGTAGCTTGCTTGATGTTCCCCTCACGTGTTGTGTCATGGAGAATGCCCACCTGGAAAAAGAGAGAAGCGTGATAATATGTTCCTGGCAGACATTGATACTTAGAAAAGACAAAGTTGCAACGTCGAGTATGCTAATGATCTTGTCCTAACTCTAATATTATCTATTTACAGTTATCTATCTTATGTATCTATAACCATCCTTATCATGCTCGGCGCTGCAGGGGTGAGCAGGTGACTGGTGCTGTGGCGCACTGGGGTGCCACTACTAATACCTTACGCACAGCACTATGTACCCCCTCCTTGCCCACCCCAGTATGGCCTATCTGCAATCTGTCTGTGCCCCTTCCCTATTGCCCTATTTTTAAAGCATCGATGTATACCAAAGAAATATTATCAGTAATTAATAATCATTAATTACCTGTCCTGGGTCTTCTTCTGCTGTAGTTCCCCTTTGATCGTTGCCGTGAGAAGTTTGGAGTCAAGATGGCTTGGCAAAAGGCAGGGATGTATCTTGCTTGATGTTCCCCTCACGTGTTGTGTCATGGAGAATGCCCACCTGGAAAAAGAGAGAAGCGTGATAATATGTTCCTGGCAGACATTGATACTTAGAAAAGACAAAGGTGCAACGTCGAGCATGCTAAAGATCTTGTCTTAACTCTAATATTATCTATTCACAGTATTCTTATCTATCTGTAACCATCCTTATCATGCTCGGCGCTGCAGGGTTGAGCAGGTGACTGGTGCTGTGGCGGACTGGGGTGCCACTACTAATACCTTACGCACAGCACTATGTACCCCCTCCTTGCCCCCCCAGTATGGCCTATCTGCTATCTGTCTGTGCCTCCTCCCTTTTGATCTATTTTTAAAGCATCGATGTATACCAAAGAAATATTATCAGTAATTAATAATCATTAATTACCTGTCCTGGGTCTTCTTCTGCTGTAGTTCCCCTTTGATCGTTGCTGTGAGAAGTTTGGAGTCAAGGTGGCTTGGCAAAAGGCAGGGATGTATCTTGCTTGATGTTCCCCTCACGTGTTGTGTCATGGAGAATGCCCACCTGGAAAAAGAGAGAAGCGTGATAATATGTTCCTGGCAGACATTGATACTTAGAAAAGACAAAGGTGCAATGTCGAGCATGCTAAAGATCTTGTCTTAACTCTAATATTATCTATTCACAGTTATCTTATCTATCTGTAACCATCCTTATCATGCTCGGCGCTGCAGGGTTGTGCAGGTGACTGGTGCTGTGGCGGACTGGGGTGCCACTACTAATACCTTACGCACAGCACTATGTACCCCCTCCTTGCCCCCCCAGTATGGCCTATCTGCTATCTGTCTGTGCCCCTTCCCTATTGCTCTATTTTTAAAGCATCGATGTAAACCAAAGAAATATTATCAGTAATTAATAATCATTAATTACCTGTCCTGGGTCTTCTTCTGCTGTAGTTCCCCTTTGATCGTTGCTGTGAGAAGTTTGGAGTCAAGGTGGCTTGGCAAAAGGCAGGGATGTAGCTTGCTTGATGTTCCCCTCACGTGTTGTGTCATGGAGAATGCCCACCTGGAAAAAGAGAGAAGCGTGATAATATGTTCCTGGCAGAAATTGATACTTAGAAAAGACAAAGTTGCAACGTTGAGTATGCTAATGATCTTGTCTTAACTCTAATATTATCTATTTACAGTTATCTATCTTATGTATCTATAACCATCCTTATCATGCTCGGCGCTGCAGGGGTGAGCAGGTGACTGGTGCTGTGGCGCACTGGGGTGCCACTACTAATACCTTACGCACAGCACTATGTACCCCCTCCTTGCCCCCCCCAGTATGGCCTATCTGCAATCTGTCTGTGCCCCTTCCCTATTGCCCTACTTTTAAAGCATCGATGTATACCAAAGAAATATTATCAGTAATTAATAATCATTAATTACCTGTCCTGGGTCTTCTTCTGCTGTAGTTCCCCTTTGATCGTTGCCGTGAGAAGTTTGGAGTCAAGATGGCTTGGCAAAAGGCAGGGATGTATCTTGCTTGATGTTCCCCTCACGTGTTGTGTCATGGAGAATGCCCACCTGGAAAAAGAGAGAAGCGTGATAATATGTTTTTGGCAGACATTGATACTTAGAAAAGACAAAGGTGCAACGTCGAGCATGCTAAAGATCTTGTCTTAACTCTAATATTATCTATTCACAGTATTCTTATCTATCTGTAACCATCCTTATCATGCTCGGCGCTGCAGGGTTGAGCAGGTGACTGGTGCTGTGGCGGACTGGGGTGCCACTACTAATACCTTACGCACAGCACTATGTACCCCCTCCTTGCCCCCCCAGTATGGCCTATCTGCTATCTGTCTGTGCCTCCTCCCTTTTGATCTATTTTTAAAGCATCGATGTATACCAAAGAAATATTATCAGTAATTAATAATCATTAATTACCTGTCCTGGGTCTTCTTCTGCTGTAGTTCCCCTTTGATCGTTGCTGTGAGAAGTTTGGAGTCAAGGTGGCTTGGCAAAAGGCAGGGATGTATCTTGCTTGATGTTCCCCTCACGTGTTGTGTCATGGAGAATGCCCACCTGGAAAAAGAGAGAAGCGTGATAATATGTTCCTGGCAGACATTGATACTTAGAAAAGACAAAGGTGCAATGTCGAGCATGCTAAAGATCTTGTCTTAACTCTAATATTATCTATTCACAGTTATCTTATCTATCTGTAACCATCCTTATCATGCTCGGCGCTGCAGGGTTGAGCAGGTGACTGGTGCTGTGGCGGACTGGGGTGCCACTACTAATACCTTACGCACAGCACTATGTACCCCCTCCTTGCCCCCCCAGTATGGCCTATCTGCTATCTGTCTGTGCCCCTTCCCTATTGCTCTATTTTTAAAGCATCGATGTAAACCAAAGAAATATTATCAGTAATTAATAATCATTAATTACCTGTCCTGGGTCTTCTTCTGCTGTAGTTCCCCTTTGATCGTTGCTGTGAGAAGTTTGGAGTCAAGGTGGCTTGGCAAAAGGCAGGGATGTAGCTTGCTTGATGTTCCCCTCACGTGTTGTGTCATGGAGAATGCCCACCTGGAAAAAGAGAGAAGCGTGATAATATGTTCCTGGCAGACATTGATACTTAGAAAAGACAAAGTTGCAACGTCGAGTATGCTAATGATCTTGTCCTAACTCTAATATTATCTATTTACAGTTATCTATCTTATGTATCTATAACCATCCTTATCATGCTCGGCGCTGCAGGGGTGAGCAGGTGACTGGTGCTGTGGCGCACTGGGGTGCCACTACTAATACCTTAAACACAGCACTATGTACCCCCTCCTTGCCCCCCCCCAGTATGGCCTATCTGCAATCTGTCTGTGCCCCTTCCCTATTGCCCTATTTTTAAAGCATCGATGTATACCAAAGAAATATTATCAGTAATTAATAATCATTAATTACCTGTCCTGGGTCTTCTTCTGCTGTAGTTCCCCTTTGATCGTTGCTGTGAGAAGTTTGGAGTCAAGGTGGCTTGGCAAAAGGCAGGGATGTAGCTTGCTTGATGTTCCCCTCACGTGTTGTGTCATGGAGAATGCCCACCTGGAAAAAGAGAGAAGCGTGATAATATGTTCCTGGCAGACATTGATACTTAGAAAAGACAAAGGTGCAACGTCGAGCATGCTAAAGATCTTGTCTTAACTCTAATATTATCTATTCACAGTTATCTTATCTATCTGTAACCATCCTTATCATGCTCGGCGCTGCAGGGTTGAGCAGGTGACTGGTGCTGTGGCGGACTGGGGTGCCACTACTAATACCTTACGCACAGCACTATGTACCCCCTCCTTGCCCCCCCAGTATGGCCTATCTGCTATCTGTCTGTGCCCCTTCCCTATTGATCTATTTTTAAAGCATCGATGTATACCAAAGAAATATTATCAGTAATTAATAATCATTAATTACCTGTCCTGGGTCTTCTTCTGCTGTAGTTCCCCTTTGATCGTTGCTGTGAGAAGTTTGGAGTCAAGGTGGCTTGGCAAAAGGCAGGGATGTAGCTTGCTTGATGTTCCCCTCACGTGTTGTGTCATGGAGAATGCCCACCTGGAAAAAGAGAGAAGCGTGATAATATGTTCCTGGCAGACATTGATACTTAGAAAAGACAAAGGTGCAACGTCGAGCATGCTAAAGATCTTGTCTTAACTCTAATATTATCTATTCACAGTTATCTTATCTATCTGTAATCATCCTTATCATGCTTGGCGCTGCAGGGTTGAGCAGGTGACTGGTGCTGTGGCAGACTGGGGTGCCACTACTAATACCTTACGCACAGCACTATGTACCCCCTCCTTGCCCCCCCATTATGGCCTATCTGCTATCTGTCTGTGCCCCCTCCCTATTGATCTATTTTTAAAGCATCGATGTATACCAAAGAAATATTATCAGTAATTAATAATCATTAATTACCTGTCCTGGGTCTTCTTCTGCTGTAGTTCCCCTTTGATCGTTGCTGTGAGAAGTTTGGATCCAAGGTGGCTTGGCAAAAGGCAGGGATGTAGCTTGCTTGATGTTCCCCTCACGTGTTGTGTCATGGAGAATGCCCACCTGGAAAAAGAGAGAAGCGTGATAATATGTTCCTGGCAGACATTGATACTTAGAAAAGACAAAGGTGCAACGTCGAGCATGCTAAAGATCTTGTCTTAACTCTAATATTATCTATTCACAGTTATCTTATCTATCTGTAACCATCCTTATCATGCTCGGCGCTGCAGGGTTGAGCAGGTGACTGGTGCTGTGGCGCACTGGGGTGCCACTACTAATACCTTACGCACAGAACTATGTACCCCCTCCTTGCCCCCCCCAGTATGGCCTATCTGCAATCTGTCTGTGCCCCTTCCCTATTGCCCTATTTTTAAAGCATCGATGTATACCAAAGAAATATTATCAGTAATTAATAATCATTAATTACCTGTCCTGGGTCTTCTTCTGCTGTAGTTCCCCTTTGATCGTTGCCGTGAGAAGTTTGGAGTCAAGATGGCTTGGCAAAAGGCAGGGATGTATCTTGCTTGATGTTCCCCTCACGTGTTGTGTCATGGAGAATGCCCACCTGGAAAAAGAGAGAAGCGTGATAATATGTTCCTGGCAGACATTGATACTTAGAAAAGACAAAGGTGCAACGTCGAGCATGCTAAAGATCTTGTCTTAACTCTAATATTATCTATTCACAGTTATCTTATCTATCTGTAACCATCCTTATCATGCTCGGCGCTGCAGGGTTGAGCAGGTGACTGGTGCTGTGGCGGACTGGGGTGCCACTACTAATACCTTACGCACAGCACTATGTACACCCTCCTTGCACCCCCAGTATGGCCTATCTGCTATCTGTCTGCGCCTCCTCCCTATTGATCTATTTTTAAAGCATCGATGTATACCAAAGAAATATTATCAGTAATTAATAATCATTAATTACCTGTCCTGGTCTTCTTCTGCTGTAGTTCCCCTTTGATCGTTGCTGTGAGAAGTTTGGAGTCAAGGTGGCTTGGCAAAAGGCACGGATGTAGCTTGCTTGATGTTCCCCTCACGTGTTGTGTCATGGAGAATGCCCACCTGGAAAAAGAGAGAAGCGTGATAATATGTTCCTGGCAGACATTGATACTTAGAAAAGACAAAGTTGCAACGTCGAGTATGCTAATGATCTTGTCCTAACTCTAATATTATCTATTTACAGTCATCTATCTTATGTATCTATAACCATCCTTATCATGCTCGGCGCTGCAGGGGTGAGCAGGTGACTGGTGCTGTGGCGCACTGGGGTGCCACTACTAATACCTTAAACACAGCACTATGTACCCCCTCCTTGCCCCCCCCCCCCAGTATGGCCTATCTGCAATCTGTCTGTGCCCCTTCCCTATTGCCCTATTTTTAAAGCATCGATGTATACCAAAGAAATATTATCAGTAATTAATAATCATTAATTACCTGTCCTGGGTCTTCTTCTGCTGTAGTTCCCCTTTGATCGTTGCTGTGAGAAGTTTGGAGTCAAGGTGGCTTGGCAAAAGGCAGGGATGTAGCTTGCTTGATGTTCCCCTCACGTGTTGTGTCATGGAGAATGCCCACCTGGAAAAAGAGAGAAGCGTGATAATATGTTCCTGGCAGACATTGATACTTAGAAAAGACAAAGGTGCAACGTTGAGCATGCTAAAGATCTTGTCTTAACTCTAATATTATCTATTCACAGTTATCTTATCTATCTGTAACCATCCTTATCATGCTCGGCGCTGCAGGGTTGAGCAGGTGACTGGTGCTGTGGCGGACTGGGGTGCCACTACTAATACCTTACGCACAGCACTATGTACCCCCTCCTTGCCCCCCCAGTATGGCCTATCTGCTATCTGTCTGTGCCCCTTCCCTATTGATCTATTTTTAAAGCATCGATGTATACCAAAGAAATATTATCAGTAATTAATAATCATTAATTACCTGTCCTGGGTCTTCTTCTGCTGTAGTTCCCCTTTGATCGTTGCTGTGAGAAGTTTGGAGTCAAGGTGGCTTGGCAAAAGGCAGGGATGTATCTTGCTTGATGTTCCCCTCACGTGTTGTGTCATGGAGAATGCCCACCTGGAAAAAGAGAGAAGCGTGATAATATGTTCCTGGCAGACATTGATACTTAGAAAAGACAAAGGTGCAATGTCGAGCATGCTAAAGATCTTGTCTTAACTCTAATATTATCTATTCACAGTTATCTTATCTATCTGTAACCATCCTTATCATGCTCGGCGCTGCAGGGTTGTGCAGGTGACTGGTGCTGTGGCGGACTGGGGTGCCACTACTAATACCTTACGCACAGCACTATGTACCCCCTCCTTGCCCCCCCAGTATGGCCTATCTGCTATCTGTCTGTGCCCCTTCCCTATTGCTCTATTTTTAAAGCATCGATGTAAACCAAAGAAATATTATCAGTAATTAATAATCATTAATTACCTGTCCTGGGTCTTCTTCTGCTGTAGTTCCCCTTTGATCGTTGCTGTGAGAAGTTTGGAGTCAAGGTGGCTTGGCAAAAGGCAGGGATGTAGCTTGCTTGATGTTCCCCTCACGTGTTGTGTCATGGAGAATGCCCACCTGGAAAAAGAGAGAAGCGTGATAATATGTTCCTGGCAGAAATTGATACTTAGAAAAGACAAAGTTGCAACGTTGAGTATGCTAATGATCTTGTCTTAACTCTAATATTATCTATTTACAGTTATCTATCTTATGTATCTATAACCATCCTTATCATGCTCGGCGCTGCAGGGGTGAGCAGGTGACTGGTGCTGTGGCGCACTGGGGTGCCACTACTAATACCTTACGCACAGCACTATGTACCCCCTCCTTGCCCCCCCCAGTATGGCCTATCTGCAATCTGTCTGTGCCCCTTCCCTATTGCCCTATTTTTAAAGCATCGATGTATACCAAAGAAATATTATCAGTAATTAATAATCATTAATTACCTGTCCTGGGTCTTCTTCTGCTGTAGTTCCCCTTTGATCGTTGCCGTGAGAAGTTTGGAGTCAAGATGGCTTGGCAAAAGGCAGGGATGTATCTTGCTTGATGTTCCCCTCACGTGTTGTGTCATGGAGAATGCCCACCTGGAAAAAGAGAGAAGCGTGATAATATGTTTTTGGCAGACATTGATACTTAGAAAAGACAAAGGTGCAACGTCGAGCATGCTAAAGATCTTGTCTTAACTCTAATATTATCTATTCACAGTATTCTTATCTATCTGTAACCATCCTTATCATGCTCGGCGCTGCAGGGTTGAGCAGGTGACTGGTGCTGTGGCGGACTGGGGTGCCACTACTAATACCTTACGCACAGCACTATGTACCCCCTCCTTGCCCCCCCAGTATGGCCTATCTGCTATCTGTCTGTGCCTCCTCCCTTTTGATCTATTTTTAAAGCATCGATGTATACCAAAGAAATATTATCAGTAATTAATAATCATTAATTACCTGTCCTGGGTCTTCTTCTGCTGTAGTTCCCCTTTGATCGTTGCTGTGAGAAGTTTGGAGTCAAGGTGGCTTGGCAAAAGGCAGGGATGTATCTTGCTTGATGTTCCCCTCACGTGTTGTGTCATGGAGAATGCCCACCTGGAAAAAGAGAGAAGCGTGATAATATGTTCCTGGCAGACATTGATACTTAGAAAAGACAAAGGTGCAATGTCGAGCATGCTAAAGATCTTGTCTTAACTCTAATATTATCTATTCACAGTTATCTTATCTATCTGTAACCATCCTTATCATGCTCGGCGCTGCAGGGTTGAGCAGGTGACTGGTGCTGTGGCGGACTGGGGTGCCACTACTAATACCTTACGCACAGCACTATGTACCCCCTCCTTGCCCCCCCAGTATGGCCTATCTGCTATCTGTCTGTGCCCCTTCCCTATTGCTCTATTTTTAAAGCATCGATGTAAACCAAAGAAATATTATCAGTAATTAATAATCATTAATTACCTGTCCTGGGTCTTCTTCTGCTGTAGTTCCCCTTTGATCGTTGCTGTGAGAAGTTTGGAGTCAAGGTGGCTTGGCAAAAGGCAGGGATGTAGCTTGCTTGATGTTCCCCTCACGTGTTGTGTCATGGAGAATGCCCACCTGGAAAAAGAGAGAAGCGTGATAATATGTTCCTGGCAGACATTGATACTTAGAAAAGACAAAGTTGCAACGTCGAGTATGCTAATGATCTTGTCCTAACTCTAATATTATCTATTTACAGTTATCTATCTTATGTATCTATAACCATCCTTATCATGCTCGGCGCTGCAGGGGTGAGCAGGTGACTGGTGCTGTGGCGCACTGGGGTGCCACTACTAATACCTTAAACACAGCACTATGTACCCCCTCCTTGCCCCCCCCCAGTATGGCCTATCTGCAATCTGTCTGTGCCCCTTCCCTATTGCCCTATTTTTAAAGCATCGATGTATACCAAAGAAATATTATCAGTAATTAATAATCATTAATTACCTGTCCTGGGTCTTCTTCTGCTGTAGTTCCCCTTTGATCGTTGCTGTGAGAAGTTTGGAGTCAAGGTGGCTTGGCAAAAGGCAGGGATGTAGCTTGCTTGATGTTCCCCTCACGTGTTGTGTCATGGAGAATGCCCACCTGGAAAAAGAGAGAAGCGTGATAATATGTTCCTGGCAGACATTGATACTTAGAAAAGACAAAGGTGCAACGTCGAGCATGCTAAAGATCTTGTCTTAACTCTAATATTATCTATTCACAGTTATCTTATCTATCTGTAACCATCCTTATCATGCTCGGCGCTGCAGGGTTGAGCAGGTGACTGGTGCTGTGGCGGACTGGGGTGCCACTACTAATACCTTACGCACAGCACTATGTACCCCCTCCTTGCCCCCCCAGTATGGCCTATCTGCTATCTGTCTGTGCCCCTTCCCTATTGATCTATTTTTAAAGCATCGATGTATACCAAAGAAATATTATCAGTAATTAATAATCATTAATTACCTGTCCTGGGTCTTCTTCTGCTGTAGTTCCCCTTTGATCGTTGCTGTGAGAAGTTTGGAGTCAAGGTGGCTTGGCAAAAGGCAGGGATGTAGCTTGCTTGATGTTCCCCTCACGTGTTGTGTCATGGAGAATGCCCACCTGGAAAAAGAGAGAAGCGTGATAATATGTTCCTGGCAGACATTGATACTTAGAAAAGACAAAGGTGCAACGTCGAGCATGCTAAAGATCTTGTCTTAACTCTAATATTATCTATTCACAGTTATCTTATCTATCTGTAATCATCCTTATCATGCTTGGCGCTGCAGGGTTGAGCAGGTGACTGGTGCTGTGGCAGACTGGGGTGCCACTACTAATACCTTACGCACAGCACTATGTACCCCCTCCTTGCCCCCCCATTATGGCCTATCTGCTATCTGTCTGTGCCCCCTCCCTATTGATCTATTTTTAAAGCATCGATGTATACCAAAGAAATATTATCAGTAATTAATAATCATTAATTACCTGTCCTGGGTCTTCTTCTGCTGTAGTTCCCCTTTGATCGTTGCTGTGAGAAGTTTGGATCCAAGGTGGCTTGGCAAAAGGCAGGGATGTAGCTTGCTTGATGTTCCCCTCACGTGTTGTGTCATGGAGAATGCCCACCTGGAAAAAGAGAGAAGCGTGATAATATGTTCCTGGCAGACATTGATACTTAGAAAAGACAAAGGTGCAACGTCGAGCATGCTAAAGATCTTGTCTTAACTCTAATATTATCTATTCACAGTTATCTTATCTATCTGTAACCATCCTTATCATGCTCGGCGCTGCAGGGTTGAGCAGGTGACTGGTGCTGTGGCGCACTGGGGTGCCACTACTAATACCTTACGCACAGAACTATGTACCCCCTCCTTGCCCCCCCCAGTATGGCCTATCTGCAATCTGTCTGTGCCCCTTCCCTATTGCCCTATTTTTAAAGCATCGATGTATACCAAAGAAATATTATCAGTAATTAATAATCATTAATTACCTGTCCTGGGTCTTCTTCTGCTGTAGTTCCCCTTTGATCGTTGCCGTGAGAAGTTTGGAGTCAAGATGGCTTGGCAAAAGGCAGGGATGTATCTTGCTTGATGTTCCCCTCACGTGTTGTGTCATGGAGAATGCCCACCTGGAAAAAGAGAGAAGCGTGATAATATGTTCCTGGCAGACATTGATACTTAGAAAAGACAAAGGTGCAACGTCGAGCATGCTAAAGATCTTGTCTTAACTCTAATATTATCTATTCACAGTTATCTTATCTATCTGTAACCATCCTTATCATGCTCGGCGCTGCAGGGTTGAGCAGGTGACTGGTGCTGTGGCGGACTGGGGTGCCACTACTAATACCTTACGCACAGCACTATGTACACCCTCCTTGCACCCCCAGTATGGCCTATCTGCTATCTGTCTGCGCCTCCTCCCTATTGATCTATTTTTAAAGCATCGATGTATACCAAAGAAATATTATCAGTAATTAATAATCATTAATTACCTGTCCTGGTCTTCTTCTGCTGTAGTTCCCCTTTGATCGTTGCTGTGAGAAGTTTGGAGTCAAGGTGGCTTGGCAAAAGGCACGGATGTAGCTTGCTTGATGTTCCCCTCACGTGTTGTGTCATGGAGAATGCCCACCTGGAAAAAGAGAGAAGCGTGATAATATGTTCCTGGCAGACATTGATACTTAGAAAAGACAAAGTTGCAACGTCGAGTATGCTAATGATCTTGTCCTAACTCTAATATTATCTATTTACAGTCATCTATCTTATGTATCTATAACCATCCTTATCATGCTCGGCGCTGCAGGGGTGAGCAGGTGACTGGTGCTGTGGCGCACTGGGGTGCCACTACTAATACCTTAAACACAGCACTATGTACCCCCTCCTTGCCCCCCCCCCCAGTATGGCCTATCTGCAATCTGTCTGTGCCCCTTCCCTATTGCCCTATTTTTAAAGCATCGATGTATACCAAAGAAATATTATCAGTAATTAATAATCATTAATTACCTGTCCTGGGTCTTCTTCTGCTGTAGTTCCCCTTTGATCGTTGCTGTGAGAAGTTTGGAGTCAAGGTGGCTTGGCAAAAGGCAGGGATGTAGCTTGCTTGATGTTCCCCTCACGTGTTGTGTCATGGAGAATGCCCACCTGGAAAAAGAGAGAAGCGTGATAATATGTTCCTGGCAGACATTGATACTTAGAAAAGACAAAGGTGCAACGTTGAGCATGCTAAAGATCTTGTCTTAACTCTAATATTATCTATTCACAGTTATCTTATCTATCTGTAACCATCCTTATCATGCTCGGCGCTGCAGGGTTGAGCAGGTGACTGGTGCTGTGGCGGACTGGGGTGCCACTACTAATACCTTACGCACAGCACTATGTACCCCCTCCTTGCCCCCCCAGTATGGCCTATCTGCTATCTGTCTGTGCCCCTTCCCTATTGATCTATTTTTAAAGCATCGATGTATACCAAAGAAATATTATCAGTAATTAATAATCATTAATTACCTGTCCTGGGTCTTCTTCTGCTGTAGTTCCCCTTTGATCGTTGCTGTGAGAAGTTTGGAGTCAAGGTGGCTTGGCAAAAGGCAGGGATGTAGCTTGCTTGATGTTCCCCTCACGTGTTGTGTCATGGAGAATGCCCACCTGGAAAAAGAGAGAAGCGTGATAATATGTTCCTGGCAGACATTGATACTTAGAAAAGACAAAGGTGCAACGTCGAGCATGCTAAAGATCTTGTCTTAACTCTAATATTATCTATTCACAGTTATCTTATCTATCTGTAATCATCCTTATCATGCTTGGCGCTGCAGGGTTGAGCAGGTGACTGGTGCTGTGGCAGACTGGGGTGCCACTACTAATACCTTACGCACAGCACTATGTACCCCCTCCTTGCCCCCCCATTATGGCCTATCTGCTATCTGTCTGTGCCCCCTCCCTATTGATCTATTTTTAAAGCATCGATGTATACCAAACAAATATTATCAGTAATTAATAATCATTAATTACCTGTCCTGGGTCTTCTGCTGTAGTTCCCCTTTGATCGTTGCTGTGAGAAGTTTGGATTCAAGGTGGCTTGGCAAAAGGCAGGGATGTAGCTTGCTTGATGTTCCCCTCACGTGTTGTATCATGGAGAATGCCCACCTGGAAAAAGAGAGAAGCGTGACAATATGTTCCTGGCAGACATTGATACTTAGAAAAGACAAAGGTGCAACGTCGAGCATGCTAAAGATCTTGTCTTAACTCTAATATTATCTATTCACAGTTATCTTATCTATCTGTAACCATCCTTATCATGCTCGGCGCTGCAGGGTTGAGCAGGTGACTGGTGCTGTGGCGGACTGGGGTGCCACTACTAATACCTTACGCACAGCACTATGTACACCCTCCTTGCACCCCCAGTATGGCCTATCTGCTATCTGTCTGTGCCTCCTCCCTATTGATCTATTTTTAAAGCATCGATGTATACCAAAGAAATATTATCAGTAATTAATAATCATTAATTACCTGTCCTGGGTCTTCTTCTGCTGTAGTTCCCCTTTGATCGTTGCTGTGAGAAGTTTGGAGTCAAGGTGGCTTGGCAAAAGGCACGGATGTAGCTTGCTTGATGTTCCCCTCACGTGTTGTGTCATGGAGAATGCCCACCTGGAAAAAGAGAGAAGCGTGATAATATGTTCCTGGCAGACATTGATACTTAGAAAAGACAAAGGTGCAACGTCGAGCATGCTAAAGATCTTGTCTTAACTCTAATATTATCTATTCACAGTTATCTTATCTATCTGTAACCATCCTTATCATGCTCGGCGCTGCAGGGTTGAGCAGGTGACTGGTGCTGTGGCGGACTGGGGTGCCACTACTAATACCTTACGCACAGCACTATGTACCCCCTCCTTGCCCCCCCAGTATGGCCTATCTGCTATCTGTCTGTGCCCCCTCCCTATTGATCTATTTTTAAAGCATCGATGTATACCAAAGAAATATTATCAGTAATTAATAATCATTAATTACCTGTCCTGGGTCTTCTTCTGCTGTAGTTCCCCTTTGATCGTTGCTGTGAGAAGTTTGGAGTCAAGGTGGCTTGGCAAAAGGCAGGGATGTAGCTTGCTTGATGTTCCCCTCACGTGTTGTGTCATGGAGAATGCCCACCTGGAAAAAGAGAGAAGCATGATAATATGTTCCTGGCAGACATTGATACTTAGAAAAGACAAAGGTGCAACGTCGAGCATGCTAAAGATCTTGTCTTAACTCTAATATTATCTATTCACAGTTATCTTATCTATCTGTAACCATCCTTATCATGCTCGGCGCTGCAGGGTTGAGCAGGTGACTGGTGCTGTGGCGGACTGGGGTGCCACTACTAATACCTTACGCACAGCACTATGTACCCCCTCCTTGCCCCCCCAGTATGGCCTATCTGCTATCTGTCTGTGCCCCCTCCCTATTGATCTATTTTTAAAGCATCGATGTATACCAAAGAAATATTATCAGTAATTAATAATCATTAATTACCTGTCCTGGGTCTTCTTCTGCTGTAGTTCCCCTTTGATCGTTGCTGTGAAAAGTTTGGAGTCAAGGTGGCTTGGCAAAAGGCAGGGATGTAGCTTGCTTGATGTTCCCCTCACGTGTTGTGTCATGGAGAATGCCCACCTGGAAAAAGAGAGAAGCGTGATAATATGTTCCTGGCAGACATTGATACTTAGAAAAGACAAAGTTGCAACGTCGAGTATGCTAATGATCTTGTCCTAACTCTAATATTATCTATTTACAGTTATCTATCTTATGTATCTATAACCATCCTTATCATGCTCGGCGCTGCAGGGGTGAGCAGGTGACTGGTGCTGTGGCGCACTGGGGTGCCACTACTAATACCTTACGCACAGCACTATGTACCCCCTCCTTGCCCACCCCAGTATGGCCTATCTGCAATCTGTCTGTGCCCCTTCCCTATTGCCCTATTTTTAAAGCATCGATGTATACCAAAGAAATATTATCAGTAATTAATAATCATTAATTACCTGTCCTGGGTCTTCTTCTGCTGTAGTTCCCCTTTGATCGTTGCCGTGAGAAGTTTGGAGTCAAGATGGCTTGGCAAAAGGCAGGGATGTATCTTGCTTGATGTTCCCCTCACGTGTTGTGTCATGGAGAATGCCCACCTGGAAAAAAAGAGTAGCGTGATAATATGTTCCTGGCAGACATTGATACTTAGAAAAGACAAAGTTGCAACGTCGAGTATGCTAATGATCTTGTCTTAACTCTAATATTATCTATTTACAGTTATCTATCTTATGTATCTATAACCATCCTTATCATGCTCGGCGCTGCAGGGGTGAGCAGGTGACTGGTGTTGTGGCGGACTGGGGTTCCACTACTAATACCTTACGCACAGCACTATGTACCCCTAACCCCCTCCTTGCCCCCCAGTATGGCCTATCTGCTATATGTCTGTGCCCCTTCCCTATTTTTAAAGAATCGATGTATACCAAAGAAATATTATCAGTAATTAATAATCATTAATTACCTGTCCTGGGTCTTCTGCTGTAGTTCCCCTTCGATCGTTGCCATGAGAAGTTTGAAGTCAAGTTGGCTTGGCAAAAGGCAGGGATGTATCTTGCTTGATGTTCCCCTCACAAGTTGTGTCATGGAGAATGCCCACCTGGAAAAAGAGAGAAGCGTGATAATATGTTCCTGGCAGACATTGATACTTAGAAAAGACAAAGGTGCAACGTCGAGCAGGCTAATGATCTTGTCTTAACTCTAATATTATCTATTTACAGTTATTCTATCTATAACCATCTTTATCATGCTCGGCGCTGCAGGGGTCAGCAGGTGATTGGTGCTGTGGCGGACTGGGGTGCCACTACTAATACCTTACGCACAGCACTACGTACCCCCTCCTTGCACCCCGCTATGGCCTATCTGCCATCTGTCTGTGCCCCTTCCCTATTGGACTATTTTTAAAGCATCAATGTATACCAAAGAAATATTATCAGTAAGTAATAATCATTAATTACCTGTCCTGGGTCTTCTTCTGCTGTAGTTCCCCTTTGATCGTTGCCGTGAAAAGTTTGGAGTCAAGGTGGCTTGGCAAAAGGCAGGGATGTATCTTGCTTGATCTTCCCGTCACGTGTTGTGTCATGGAGAATGCCCACCTGGAAAAAGAGAGAAGCGTGATAATATGTTCCTGGCAAACATTGATACTTAGAAAAGACAAAGGTGCAACGTCGAGCATGCTAAAGATCTTGTCTTAACTCTAATATTATCTATTTACAGTTATCTTATCTATCTGTAACCATCCTTATCATGCTCGGCGCTGCAGGGTTGAGCAGGTGACTGGTGCTGTGGCGGACTGGGGTGCCACTACTAATACCTTACGCACAGCACTATGTACCCCCTCCTTGCCCCCCCAGTATGGCCTATCTGCTATCTGTCTGTGCCCCCTCCCTATTGATCTATTTTTAAAGCATCAATGTATACCAAAGAAATATTATCAGTAATTAATAATCATTAATTACCTGTCCTGGGTCTTCTTCTGCTGTAGTTCCCCTTTGATCGTTGCTGTGAGAAGTTTGGAGTCAAGGTGGCTTGGCAAAAGGCAGGGATGTAGCTTGCTTGATGTTCCCCTCACGTGTTGTGTCATGGAGAATGCCCACCTGGAAAAAAAGAGTAGCGTGATAATATGTTCCTGGCAGACATTGATACTTAGAAAAGACAAAGTTGCAACGTCGAGTATGCTAATGATCTTGTCTTAACTCTAATATTATCTATTTACAGTTATCTATCTTATGTATCTATAACCATCCTTATCATGCTCGGCGCTGCAGGGGTGAGCAGGTGACTGGTGTTGTGGCGGACTGGGGTTCCACTACTAATACCTTACGCACAGCACTATGTACCCCTAACCCCCTCCTTGCCCCCCAGTATGGCCTATCTGCTATATGTCTGTGCCCCTTCCCTATTTTTAAAGAATCGATGTATACCAAAGAAATATTATCAGTAATTAATAATCATTAATTACCTGTCCTGGGTCTTCTGCTGTAGTTCCCCTTCGATCGTTGCCATGAGAAGTTTGAAGTCAAGTTGGCTTGGCAAAAGGCAGGGATGTATCTTGCTTGATGTTCCCCTCACAAGTTGTGTCATGGAGAATGCCCACCTGGAAAAAGAGAGAAGCGTGATAATATGTTCCTGGCAGACATTGATACTTAGAAAAGACAAAGGTGCAACGTCGAGCAGGCTAATGATCTTGTCTTAACTCTAATATTATCTATTTACAGTTATTCTATCTATAACCATCTTTATCATGCTCGGCGCTGCAGGGGTCAGCAGGTGATTGGTGCTGTGGCGGACTGGGGTGCCACTACTAATACCTTACGCACAGCACTACGTACCCCCTCCTTGCACCCCGCTATGGCCTATCTGCCATCTGTCTGTGCCCCTTCCCTATTGGACTATTTTTAAAGCATCAATGTATACCAAAGAAATATTATCAGTAAGTAATAATCATTAATTACCTGTCCTGGGTCTTCTTCTGCTGTAGTTCCCCTTTGATCGTTGCCGTGAAAAGTTTGGAGTCAAGGTGGCTTGGCAAAAGGCAGGGATGTATCTTGCTTGATCTTCCCGTCACGTGTTGTGTCATGGAGAATGCCCACCTGGAAAAAGAGAGAAGCGTGATAATATGTTCCTGGCAAACATTGATACTTAGAAAAGACAAAGGTGCAACGTCGAGCATGCTAAAGATCTTGTCTTAACTCTAATATTATCTATTCACAGTTATCTTATCTATCTGTAACCATCCTTATCATGCTCGGCGCTGCAGGGGTGAGCAGGTGACTGGTGCTGTGGCGGACTGGGGTGCCACTACTAATACCTTAAGCACAGCACTATGTACCCCCTCCTTGCCCCCCAGTATGGCCTATCTGCTATCTGTCTGTGCCCCTTCTCTATTGCTCTATTTTTAAAGCATCGATGTATACCAAAGAAATATTATCAGTAATTAATAATCATTAATTACCTGTCCTGGGTCTTCTTCTGCTGTAGTTCCCCTTTGATCGTTGCTGTGAGAAGTTTGGAGTCAAGGTGGCTTGGCAAAAGGCAGGGATGTAGCTTGCTTGATGTTCCCCTCACGTGTTGTGTCATGGAGAATGCCCACCTGGAAAAAGAGAGAAGCGTGATAATAGGATTTTGGTACTTACCAGGTAAATCCTTTTCTTTGAATCCATAGGGGGCACTGGAGTACTCTTGGGATATGGACGGTGTTAGCAAGGACTGGGCACTGAATATTCAAATTTCAGTAACTCTCCTCCCCTCCATACTCCCCGAATACCTCAGTGTTTTTTCCTGAGGCGAACAGGATAGAGAGGATGAACAATGGAGAATTACCTATAACATTATAACATAACGGACAACAATAAAGTTGACACCTAACGTAACTGACAACTAACCAGTTGACACCATAACCGATAAATCGGTGAGAATGTGTTACCATAAGATCCAGTGAACTTACCACAAACAGGTAAAACTGCTCTGGGTGGGCGTCCAGTGCCCCCTATGGATTCAAAGAAAAGGATTTACCTGGTAAGTACCAAAATCCTATTTTCTTTTTCATCCACTAGGGGTCACTGGAGTACTCTTGGGACGTACCAAAGCTTCCCCTGTAGGCGGGAGAGCTGTTTGGCACCTGTAACACTAAGCGGCCCAAGCTATATGCTGATGCCGCAAACGTATCAAACGTGTAAAAGCGCACACACGTGTGCACTGATAAGCATGTAGCCGCACGGCAAAGCTGCGTCGTAGAAGCTCCACGACCAGCTGCCCATGAAGTTCCCACAGAACGTGTGGAATGAGCTGTTACTGATGTAAGCGGCTGTAACCTAGCATGAAGGTAAGCCTGACGTATGGTCAGTTTTATCCATCTGGATAAGGTCTGCTTAGAAGCTGGCCAACCCATCTTGGCAGCATGATAGAGATATCCGGCTTACGAACTGTAAACATTCGGGATACCTAAACGCGTAAAGCGCGTACCACATCCAAAGTTCCCGAATTACCTGTTCACACAGAAACTACCATTGGTTGATTGATGTGAAAAAGATGACACTACCCTTGGCAATAAAACGGAATTCGTTCGAAGTTCCGTTCTGTCATCATGAAACCCCAAAAACGGTGGCTTGCATGACAAGGCACCCAAATCTGAACCACGCCTTGCCGAAGCAAAAGCTAGAAGAAAAATTGTTTTCCAAGTGAGAAACTTAATATCCACTTGCTGTAAGGGTTCAAAATAAGAAATCTAAAACCAGATTCAAGTCCCATGGCGCTGTAGGTGGAATGAATGGAGGCTGTACTCTGAGGACACCTTGCAGAAAAGTGTGTACAGACGGCAATAAAGCCAATCGTCTTTGAAAGCAAATAGACAAAGCAGAGACCTACACCTTTAGTGTAGGTAAACGCAGTCCTCCATCTAACCCCGTCTGTAGAAATAACAAAAGACGGAATAACTTGAAAGATGATGTCGGAAACTTCCGAGCTTCACACCAACCTATATAGGCACGCCAAATTCTGTAATAATGAACTGCCGTAACTGGCTTCCTAGCACGTAACATGGTTGGTATAACCGATTGTGGAATGCCCTCTCTTCTTAAGAGGGCGGTCTCCAAAGTCACCCCGTCAAACGCAGCCGCGCTAAATCGGGGTAAAGGAACGGACCCTGTTGTAACAAGTCCGGACGTAGTGGGAGCGGCCAAGGATCGTCTGCGAGTAATCCGCGGAGATCCGAGAACCCAGCGCTCCGAGGCCAATGAGGCGCCACTAGTATGACTGTGGCGGACTCTCTTTTGATCCGTTTTAGCAACAGAGGGAGCAGCGGAAACGGTGGAAACAGATACACGAGGCTGTACGGCCACGCGATATTGAGAGCATCCACCGCCACTGCCTTTGGATCTCTCGTTCTGGACACATACTGGGGTGTTTGGTGATCGTGGCGAAATGCCATCAGGTCCACTTGAGGGTAACCCCCCCTTTGGACCAACATGTGAAACACTTCTGGATTTAATGCCCATTTTCCTGGATGAAAATCCCGACGACTGAGATAATCCGCCTTCCAGTTGTCCACTCCCGGAATGAACACTGCTGACAATATCACTTGGTGAGGCTCGGGCCAAATGAGGATTCGAGCTACTTCCCGCATTGCCATGTGGCTTCTCGTTCCTCTTTGTTTGTTAATGTACGCATCTGCCGTCGCGTTGTCTGACTGCACCTGGACAGTCTGAGACCGGAGCATGTGCACTACATGTCGTAGACCATTGTAAATTACCTGGAGTTCCAGGACATTTAGAGA